>NW_011500881.1:58743-78624 GCF_000495115.2 Populus euphratica
TGAACAGTACTCGGGCTAGAGAACAGATTCAGGCTTTTTTGTTGTTGCTACAATTTGGACTTGAAAATGACCTTTTTAGATCTTGGGCTCATATGAAAGTTGTAGGCCTATCTCTTACCTTTCCATCCATATAAAGTAGATCTAAGTATGAGATTTATATCTCTAGATATGACCCAATTACTGAACAGTGTTCCGGTTTGGATTGCACTGACATCTCTTTTCTAATTTTGGTCATCTCTTTGCCCTTGCAATTTAAGTTCTTAAAGTCATCAATCAATCCTTTCATTTATATGATAGGTCTGCATTTAAAATGAACATTTACCACAAATTAAAGGTATCTTATAGTATTAGATATATTATTATAAAACATGTTTTAGTTAAGGAGTTATTGATAGTTGAAGTGCAAAATAATGATATAAAACTATGATAAAAATGCACTTTTAAGTACTAATCACACCCCCCCAACCAGCTTCTTACTAGTCCCTAGTAATCAAAGCATTAAAATAGAAAAACAATTTGCAAATTCTAGAAAGCAAGGTATTCATCATTTAACTTCCATTAATCTATCCAGATAAACAAATGACACGACAAAAAGATTGATATCTTCTCCCAAGTGCAGGAGTGTCGAAGTAATAAATAACCCGGCAAGACCGGAGTCAAACCACAGGGAGGTTAATTGTACAAATTATAAACAACAATAATAGCAATAACAACAATAACTATAATAATAATAATAATAATAATAATAATAGTAGTAGTAGTAGTAATAATAGTAATAGTAATAATAATAATAGTAGTAGTAGTAGTAGTAGTACTAATAATAATAATAATAATAATAAAGAAAGAGAAGAAGAAGATGATGATGAGAACTTGGAGAAGGAATATTAATGTAACAATTACACAATTATAATAAAAATTATCAAGGTTAGAGATTCCACTAATGGTATGTCAAACAAGTATAATATAAACTCTTATTAGTCAATTGGAAACCACACATAAAGAAGGTTCCAATTGGATTATAGATTGTTAACATGATTACATTAGTCATCTTATTCAATTAATGCTAATACTTGTAAATCTCGTCAAGCATTCATGATTATAACTTATGTTAACAACAAATCAAGTTCCTTTCATAGCTCAGGTGTTGGTTATACCATACATTATGAGCTATGAAAGTGCCAAGCATTTGTTGTACCAAGTGTTATACAACATAAATCAAGATTAGTCATTTAACAAGCAAAGTATTAAAGAGTAAACAAGATAACAATTATAAAACATGTTAGTATCAAACATTAAAGTCCATATTAAGTTTACATTATACTTATTCTTACACCATTAGTGTAACCTTTTCACCTTGACATAATTAACTTAGCTAGACATAATGAAAGAAAGAAAAATAGCTAGATCAACAAAATAAGAACATAAAAGCTAACTAAGTAAAGGAAAGGAAATGAAAAGCATAAACTTCATATTAATGAAAGCAAAGCATAAACATTACAAAAAATACAAAGAGAGAAAGGAAGAGCATGATCTTGATCTGAACACCAAGATGCCTAAATGCAAGGCAAATGCCTCCTTTTATAGGCCAAAATTAGGAACTATTGATTTGATGACTAATTGATAAGTGGGCGGCCAACTCTTGGCTTGGTGACAATCCTTATCTCCTCTTGTCTGCCCAAATCATGAAAGTTGTAGGCAATTGTCTCAGATTTTTTGTGTAAAAACTTCATCTCATTTGGACTTCTACAACTCCAGATATGGCCAAAATACTAAACAGTGCTCGGGCTGGAAGACAGATTTGAGCTTCTTTGTTGTTGCTACAATTTGAACTTGAAAGTGGCCTTTTTAGATCTTTGGCTCCATATGAAATTTGTAGGCCTATGTCTTATCTTTCCATCCATATAAATTGGACCTAAATCGGAGATATATAGCTCCAGATAAGACCCAATTACCGAACAGTGTTCCGATTTGGATTGCACCGACATCTCTTTTCTAAGTTTGGCCATCTCTTTATCCTTGCAATTTAAGTTCTTAAAGTCATCAATTAATCCTTTCATTTATGTGATAGGCCTGCATTTAAAATGAACATTTACCACAAATTAAAGGTATCTTATATTATTAGATATATTATTATAAAACATGCTTTAGTTAAGGAGTTATTGATACTTCAAGTGCAAAATGATGATATAAAACCATAATAAACATGAACTTTTAAGTACTAATCAACAAACTCTCATTAAATTTATATCTCTGCTCAATACCTCTTAATAAGATATTAATAAACCTTTCTTTTGTGCTCAATGTATCAACACATAATTATAGGGCTTTTCTTGGAAGAAAACAAAATTTTTGTTTTAATGTTTAAGGTTAACTTCCTTGGGTTGGGATTATTATTTTTGTCTTTTTTTTTCTTCTTCTTTTATATATATATATATATATATATATAATTTAAAAACATCATGCATCTTTAATCCATGTAACGAGCTTTCAGCTAATGACTCCTAGACCAGAATTAAGTGATAACAATGCGAGAGTTTGTAAACCTGAATATTTCAAGAAGTATTATAATAGAACTTATTAAGAATGATTACTAAGATGCGTCTCAAGAATCACTTTAATAAAAGAGCTCCTTCACTTTATCATCCTAGAAACAACAATTATGCACATGCTTTATGAAATGAAAAATAATTTTTCATTTATCAACTACTCCCCCCCCAAACTAAAACAAAACATTGTCCTCAATGTTTAAAGGTAGAAAGATAGAGTATACAAGATATCACCTGAAATAACAAACACTGACAAACGTGAAACACACTGAAACAGATATAAGTAACAACAAAACACAATAATAAAACCAAAAGACACAAAGATTCACAAATGAAGGCTCAAATCCAATCTAAGCTTTTTACGGCTTTCCTTAGTTGAGCAATTTATGCGACTCATGGAGGGATCAATTACAGGAATGAAGGATTGTAGTTGGTCAATTAATTGTTCAGTAGTAGCAGTAGAGATTATGATTTGTCGTGCAGAAGATGTTAGAAATTCCTATTCCACAACATGATCAAGAAAAGACAACAACTTATCATAATAACCATGAACATTTAACAAACCTATGGGTTTATGGTGAATGTGCAATTGAGCCCAAGAGGAAATATGAAAGATCTCTTTCAATGTGCCTAGACCACCTGGTAAAGCAATGAAGGCATCAGCATGGTTAAACATTGCATTCATTCGAGGCGACATTGTGGAGACCTGAAGTTCCTCTCTAATTGTTTTTTCAATGATGTCCCCTTGTGCTAAAGCTTCGGGGACAACCCCCAAAACTTGACTACCTCCTAAAAATGCAACTATTGACACAACTCTCATTAACCCAAGACTGCCTCCCCCATACACTAAATGAATCTTTCTCTCAGCTAGCACTTGACCAAGATGATTTGCTGATTCTAAAAACTCCTTTTCTTTCTCAGGACTAGATCTACCAAAAACACAGATATTTCTTATTTGATGACTTGAGGAACTTGCCATTTCTACACACTTCTGTATTTGTTGAATGTATGAGTTGAGTAGAAATGAAAGGAAGGAAAAGAGGGTTTTATAGATGAGAAATTAGAAAGGCAATCATAACACCTATATGTAGGCCAGCTGGAGTCTCACACACTCTCTCTCTCTCTTTATTTATTTAATTTTGAAAAAGCATGTGTATGTACAGGTAGTTGTGATTGTGGCTCACATCTTCCCTTGGTTTTACATCCAAGAATGACTTAAACGCCCTCTGTGGGTCGGGAATAGGCTTCCCATCTAGTTTCTTAAAAACTGACAAACAAGGTCTTTTTTAGTCAGAATCCCAAGACTAAGTCGATCATGTTCTTTATGAAATAGTGGCTATAAATCATGAATTACACGATGCACATCTCCACTAGGATGTGTCTCAAGAGTCAATAGAAGATTATCTAAAGACTCCTTACTCAGGCCATCCTTAATGAATTGTATTTTATCTTCACGGTTTATAGATACCATTCCTAAAGAACGACATTGTGTATTAAATTTCTAAAGTACGACATTGTGTATTACAAGGTCATCTAGCTCATCGATGACAGACTTTCAGTCGTTTTACATGACGGTTCTTTGCAAAAGTGCTTTTACCTGTTCCAGGCATGTGTGAAATGAAGGAGTTAGAGGACTCACCTGATAATCGGACCTTTGCTTCAATCAACGAGCGAATATCTTCAGGAATTCCATGATTCGTTAACAATCTCAATCTTGCACATCTAGCACGGTAAATTTTTGTAATCGCATTCTGAGGCAAAGAAGGAAAATACTTTTTCAATTTTTCAAGATTAGTGTCCATTTTCAAATGAGAATTGGAAGAGAGATTCAAAGAATTGCACAAATATATACACAGATATCAGTAATTGTGGGAAATTGAAAGAACCGACTTAAGTCACGGAGTACCATTGTTCGCCATTTGACTGGGTGAGAGAAACTAGCAAAAATCACTCAAAAAGAAATACAAAAACAATGTGAGAAAAAACAAAATAATCAACCTTTATCTACAAGATCATTCAAACCAGTTGAATCATTTTCACTAGGAAAATTATCTTTGAATTCTCAATATCACAGGCCTCATAAGGATTGCTCCATCTTGGTCTTAGCTCTCTAGGGAATGCATAGAGTTGAGAATTATAAAACAAAACTTTTTAACCAGTATCAACCTTTTGACAATTTTCACAAGTTTTGCAGAATGCATGTGTGTCCTTGAACATGGTGGGTCAATAAAATCCATTTTGAAAGATTTTTACAGTTGTCTTTTTTGAAGAAAAATAACTTCCACATGCTTTAGAATGACAAAGTTTAATGACACTACTTACCTCATTCTCGGGAATGAATCTTTGAAATATTTGATCAGGACTATATTTGAATAAGTTAGGGTCATCACAATAAAAGCTCTTCACTTCGTTCAAAAACTGGCAAATCTCCTAAAGCAAGAAAATTGATATTTTTATCATACCAAGGCATTGGACTAAAAGAAAGTAAGGATTCATTAGGAAAGTAATCATTGATTGGTGTGATGTCAGATGTCGAATTTGCTGTCACTTTTGATAAAAGATCCGCATCAACATTTTCGGTGCATTTTTCATCCATGATTTTTTCCTCAAAATAAATCATTTGAAAACCTTCAGATTCATCTAACTCATTTTTACTTAAAGTAGATTCAAGTTGATCATAAACTAATTTCTCAATATGATCTACTTCTTGTAAATCATTATCATCTCTAAGTTGCTTGCAAATGTTGAAAATATTCATCTCCAATGTCATGTTTCCAAATGATAGCTTCATCAGTCCATTCCTACAATTAATCAATGCGTTAGAGGTTGCAAGAAACGGACGTCCTAAAATAATAGGAAATGAATTACCTGTTTCAACAGGTTCTGTGTCCAAGACAATAAAATCCACAAGATAAATGAATTTATCGACTTGTACTAACACATCTTCAATTATTCCTCTAGGCAATTTTACAGATCTATCGGCAAGTAAAAGAGATATAGAAGTTGCTTTTAACTCACCCAGATTGAGACTCTAAAAAACTGAATATGGAAGTAAATTCACACTAGCACCAAGATCAAGTAAGGCTCTTTCAATTTTTTGTTCTCCAATAAAGCAAGAAATTGTAGGATAACCAGGGTCTTTATATTTCAAAGCATTATTGTTCTGAAGAATAGCACTTATGTGTTCGGCTAGAAAGACTTTCTTTTTCACATTCAGTTTCCTCTTCACACTGCATAGATCTTTCAAAAATTTAGCATAAAAAGGAACCTGTTTAATAGCATCCAGCAAAGGTATATTGATTCTTACCTGTTTGAAAATTTCAAAAATTTCAGAGTTGTGATTGACTTTCCTTTGTTTGGTCATGAAATGAGGAAATGGAAGTGCTGGTGGTGAATCAGTCGTTTCTTTTTAATTTCCAGATTCAACCCCTTCCTTACCCCAGAGATTGACTCACCATCTTTCTCATAAGGTAAAAAGAGGGTTTTTCAATAACCTTACCACTACGCAGAGTAGTGACTGATTTGACTTGATCCATGTGTTGGCTTCTGAAACTACTTGCATTTACATTGTATTGCCCCTTGGGATTTTGTTTTGGTTGAGATGGAAACTTACCTTTCTCTTGAAAACTGAGAGTAGATGCTAATTTTACAAGAGTATCTTTAAAATCTGTCATGTTTTGAGCAAGTTGAGTATTGATTGTCTCTTGCTTTTCAATGAATGCATGCAATGTTTCCTCAAGATTTCTTCTAGGAGGTGGAGCATAAGAAGGTGCATATCCATGAGAATTTTGGAAATTATGGTGTGGCATAAGGAGGTGCATATCCATGAGAGGTGGAGCATAAGGAGGTGCATATCCATGAAAATTTTGGAAATTGTGGTGTGCTTGAAAGGGCGGTTATGAAGTTTGTGCATTGTTGTTCTCACTCTTCCAACTAAAATTTAGGTAATTTCTCCAACCAGGGTTGTATGTTTGTGAGTATAGGTTGTGGTTCGCCCTTTGGAAACTGTTTAAAGCATGGGCTTGTTCATGGAGGCATTCCTTAAAAGAAGGCAAGGTTGGACAATCATTGGTTGAGTGTTCATTTGTTTCACAGATTTGACACACAATGTTTTCAACAGATTTTAATTGACCACTCTTTTTCAATTCTAGTGCCTCAACTTTTCTAGCTAAAGATGCAAACTTGGCTTGAAGGTCATGATCTTCCCTAATGTTGTACATACCTCCACTAGATGTATGAGGTTGAGTTTTACTCGGTGCTTCACAAGTACCTGCGGTGTCCTAATTTTGAGCATTTTCAGCTAACAAGTCTAAGTACTCCATTGCTTCATCAGGGTTTTTATCTTCAAAAGTTCCATTGCACATCAATTCAACCATTTGCCTATCTCTAGGTGTTAACCCTTCATAGAAATGTGAAACCAATCTCCATGTTTCAAAACCATGATGAGGGCAAGTACTAAGCAAGTCTTGATACCTATCCCAACATTGGTAAAATATTTCTCCTGGTTTTTGAGTGAAAGTGGTGATTTGTCTTTTGAAAGAGTTTGTTCTATGAGATGGGAAAAACTTCTTTAAAAACTGTTGTTGCATTTCATCCCAAGCACGAATGGATTCTGGTCTTAAATTTTGTAGCCATGTTTTAGCTTTATCTTTTAATGAAAAAGGGAAAAGCTTTAATCTGATGGTGTTCATGCTACAATTTAAATTATTATATGTGTTGCAGATCTCCTCAAATTCCCTTAAATGCAAGTATGGATTTTGCAATTCTAAACCATGAAAAGAAGGTAAAAGTTGAATAATACCTGGTTTAAAATTAAAATGAGATGCATTAGGAGCAAAAACTATGCATGATGGTGCACTTGTTCTTGTGGGATTCATGTGGTCTCTAAGTGTTCTAGCACGGTTATTCTCATTATTCTCATTATGAAGTGATTGATTATCTTCTTTGGCCATATTTCTGAAAATGATGAGGAGACCCTACAAAATCTACCACTTGATGTACGTGACCACACTCTAATGGACGTGTAGGAATAGAATAAAAGGGAGAAGAAAACAAAAGAAGAAGAAACAAAAGAAAAGATACAAAGTTATACACAAGGGAAAAGGGGAAATGAATAACTACTATAATTTATACAAGAACTTACCTCCCCGGCAACGGCGCCAATAATAATAACAATAACAATAACAATAACAATAATAATAATAAAGAAAAAGAAGGAGAAGTAGAAGAAGAAGAAGAAGAAGAAGAAGATGAGAACTTTGAGATGAAATATTAATGTAAGGATTAAACGATGATAATAACAAATGTCAAGGTTAGAGGTTCCACCAATGGTATGTCAAACAAGTATAGTATAAACTCTTATTACACAATTGGAAACCACACACAAAGGAGGTTCCAATCTGATTATAGATTGTTAACATGATTACATTAGTCATCTTATTCAATTAATACTAATACTTGTAAATCTCGTCAAGCATTCATGATTACAACTTATGTTAACAACAAATCAAGTTCCTTTCATAGCTCAGGTGTCGGTTATACCATACATTATGGGCTATGAAAGTGCCAAGCATTTGTTGTACCAAGTGTTATACAACATAAATCAAGATTAATCATTTAACAAGCAAAGTATTAAAGAGTGAACAAGATAACAAATACAAAACATGTTAGTATCAAACATTAAAGTCCATATTAAGTTTACACTATACTTATTCTTACACCATTAGTGTAACCTTTTCACCTTGACATAATTAACTTAGCTAGACATAATGAAAGAAAGCAAAATAGATAAACAAAATAAGAACATAAAAGCTAACTAAGTAAAGAAAAGGAAATGAAAGGCATAAACTTGATATTAATGAAAGGAAAGCATAAATATTACAAAGAATACAAAGAGAGAAAGGAAGAGCATGATCTTGATCTGGAAACCAAGATGCGTAAATGCATGGCAAATGCCTCCTTTTATAGGCCAAAATTGGGAACTATTGATTTGATGACTAATTGATAAGTGGGTGGCCAACTTTTGACTTGGTGACAATCTTTATCTTCTCTTGTCTGCCCAAAACGTCATTGATAACGTCAAAATTGGAGCCAGTTGTAAACATGAAAGTTGTAGGCAATTGTCTCAGCTTTCTTGTGTAAGACATTCAGCTCATTTGGACTTCTAGAACTCCAGATATGGCAGCTCATTTGGACTTCTAGAACTCCAGATATGGCCAAAATACCGAACAGTGCTCGGGCTGGAAGACAGATATGGCCAAAATACCGAACAGTGCTCGGGCTGGAAGACAGATTCGGGCTTCTTTGTTGTTGCTATAATTTGGACTAGATAATGGCCTTTTTAGATCTTGGGCTCCATATGAAAGTTGTAGGCCTATGTCTTACCTTTCCATCCATATAAATTGGACCTAAATCGGAGATCTATAGCTCCAGATATGACCCAATTACCAAATAGTGTTCCGGTTTGGATTGCACCGACATCTCTTTTCTAAGTTTGGCCATCTCTTTGTCCTTGCAATTTAAGTTCTTAAAGTCATCAATCAATATTTTCATTTATGTGATAGGCCTGCATTTAAAATGAACATTTACCATAAATTAAAGGTATCTTATATTATTAGATATATTATTATAAAACATGCTTTAGTTAAGGAGTTATTGATACTTCAAGTGCAAAATGATGATATAAAACCATGATAACAATGCACTTTTAAGTACTAATCAGTCACTTTAACAAAAGAGCTCCTTTACTCTGTCATCCTAGTAACAATAATTTTGCACATACTCTATGAAATAGAAACAACAACTAGTTATTTTTTTCTTATCAACTACTACCCTCTCCCCCCAACTAAAACGAGACATTGTCCTCAATGTTTAAAGATAAAAAGATAAAGTATAGAAGACATCACCTGAAATAACAAACACTAACAAATTTGGAACACACTTAAACAAATATAAGAAACTACAAAACGCAAAAATAAAACCAAAAGACATAAAGATTCACAAATAAAGACTCAAATCTAATCTATGCTTTTTATGACTTTTCTTAGATGACCAATTTATGCAATTCATGGAGGGTTCAATTATAGGAATGAAAGGTTGTAGTTGGTCTATCAATTGTTCAGCAGTAGCAGCAGAGATTATGATTTGTCTAGCTGAAGATGTTAGAAATTCTTTTTCCATAACATGATCAAGAAACAACAACAACTTATCATAATCACCATTAACATTTAATAGACCTATAGGTTTATGATGAATGTGCAGTTGGGCTTAAAAGGAGATATGAAAGATCTCTTCCAATATACCCAAACCACGTCGTAAGGCAATGAAAGCATCATCAACATGGTTAACATGGTTAAACATTACATTCATTTGAGTAGACATTGTAGAGACTTGTAGTTCCTCTCCAATTTATTTTTTCAATGATGTCCTCTTGTGCTAAAGTTTTAGGAACGACCCTCAAAACTTGACTACCTCCTAAAAATGTAGCTATTGACACACCTCCTATTAACCCAAGACTGCCTCCCCCATATACTAAATGAATTTTTCTCTCAGCTCGCACCTGACCAAGATGATTTGTTGATTATAAAAACTTCTTTTCTTTCCTAGGACTAGATCCACCGAAAACACAAACATTTCTTATATGATGACTTGAGGAACTTGCCATTTCTACACATTTTTATATTTGTTGAATGTATGGGTTGAGTATAAATGAAAGGAAGGAAGAGAGGATTTTATAGATGAGAAATTAAAAAGGCAATCATACCACCTATATATAGGCCAGCTGGAGTCTCACACACACACACACACACACTCTCTTTAGTTATTTTTGAAAAAGGATGTATATGTACATATAGTTGTGATTGTGGCTCACATCTTCCCTTGGTTTTATGTCAAAGAACAGCTTAAATGCCCTCTATCGGATAGGGATAGACTTTTCATCCAGTTTTCTTAAAAATTGGCAAACAGGGTTTATAAGTCATGAATTGCATAATGCTTATCTCCACTATGATAAGACTTAAGAGTCAACAAAAGATTATCTAAAGACTCTCTATGTTTTAAAATAAATCCCACCTTTTGATAATTTTCACAGGTTTTGCAGAATGCATATGAATCCTTGAACATAGTGGACCAATAAAATCCACATTGTAAGATTTTTACAGTCGTCTTTTCTAATGAGAAATGATCCCCACATGCCTTAGAGTGAAAAAATTTAATGACACTACTTACCTTATTGTCGGGAATGCATCTTTGAAATATTTTATCAAAACAATATTTGAATAAGTACGAGTCATCCCAATAAATATTTTACACATCGTTAAAAAACTTCCTTTTATCTTTGGTACTCTAATGAGCTGGCAAAAATCCTGAAAAAATAAAATTGATATTTTTAGCAAACCAAGGCATTGAATTAAGAGAAAGTAAGGATTCATTAAGAAAGTAATTATCGATTGGTGTGATGTTGGGTGCCGAATCTGTTGTCACTTTTCATAAAAGATTTGCATCAAAATTTTTAGTGCCTTTTTCATCCTTGATTTCTTCTATTTTGAAAGTTTCAAAGATTTCATAATTGTGACTAACTTCCCTTTATTTGGTTATGACATGAGGAAATGGAAGTACTAGTGGAGAACTAGTCTTTTCTTTGCAATATTCAGATTTAACCCCTTTTTGACCATTAGAGATTGACTCATCATCTTTCTCACAAGGTTTAAAAGTGGGTTTTTCAATAACCTTACTACTGCGAAGAGTGATGACTAATTTGACTTGATCCATGTGTTGACTTCCAAAACTACTTGCATTTGCATTGTATTACCTCTTGGGATTTTTTTATGGTTGAGATAAAAAGTTACCTTTTCTCTTGAAAACTAAGAACATATGTAAATCTTACAAGAGTATATTTAAAATCTATGTTGCTTTGAGCAAGTTGAATGTTGATTGTCTCTTGCTCTTCAATGGATACATACAAAGATTCCTCAAATTTCTTCTTGAAGGTGGAGTATAAGGAGGTGCATATCCATAAGAATTTTGAAAATTATGATGTGCTTGAAATGGTGGTTGTGAAGTTTGTGCATTATTGTTATCACTCTTCCAATTGAAATTTAGGTGATTTCTCCAACTAGGGTTATATGTTTACGAGTATGGGTTATGGTTGAGCCTTTGAAAATTGTTTAAAGCATGAGCTTGTTTATGGAGATATTCCTTAAAAAAGGTAAGGTTAGATAGTCATTGGTTGAGTGTTAATTTGCTTCACATATTTGACACACAATGTTTTGAACAGATTTTAATTGAACACTCTTTTTTAATTTTAGTGCCTCGACTTTTCAAGCTCAAGATGCAAACTTGGCTCAGAGGTCATGATTTTCCCTAAGGTTGTACATACCTCCATTAGATGTATGAGGTTGAGTTTTACTGGGTGCCTTATAAATACTTGCAGTGTCCTAATTTTGAGTATTTTCAACTAACAAGTCTAAGTACTTCATTCCTTCAATAGGGTTTTTATTTTCAAATGTTCCTTTGCATACAATTCAACCATTTGTCTATCTCTAGGTGTTAACCTTTCATAAAAATATGAAACCAATCTCCATTTTTCAAAACCATGATGAGGGGCAGGTATTAAGCAAGTCTCGATATCTATCCCAATATTGGTAAAATGTTTCTCTTGGTTTTTGAGTGAAAGTGGTGATTTTTCTTTGAAAGAGCTTGTTCTGTGAGATGGGAAAAACTTCTTTAAAAACTATTGTTGTATTTCATTCCAAGCACGAATGGAACCAGGTATCAAATTTTATAGCCATGTTTTAGCTTTATCTTTTAATCAAAAGGAAAAAAGCTTTAATTTGATGGTGTTCATGCTATAATTTGAGTCATTATACATGTTGCAGACCTCCTTAAATTCCCTTAAATGCAAGCATGGATTTTTGAAATCAAAGCCATGAAAGGAAAGTAAAAGTTGAATAATGTCTGGCTTAAAATTAAAATGAGATGCATCAAAAGGGAAAACTATACATGATGGTGCACTTATTCTTGTGTGATTCATGTGGTCTTTAAATGTTCTAACATAATTATTTTCATTATGAAGTGACTAGTTATCTTTTTTGGCCATATTTTCTGAAAATAATGAGGATACCCTACAAAGTCTACTCTTAGTGTACATGACTACATTCTCATACACGTTTAGGAATAGAATAAAAAGAACCAAAAAACAAAAGAAGAAGAAACAAAAAAAAAGAAATAAAGTTATATACAAGAAAAGTGAGAAGAGAAAATAAAATAAATACTATAATTTGTACAAGAACTTACCTCCCTAACAACGGGGCCAAAAAATTGACACAATAAAAAGATTGATGCCTTCTCCTAAGCACAAGAATATCGAAGTAATAAGTAACGCAGCAAGACTAGGGTTAAACCACAAGAAGGTGAATTTTATAAATTATAGATAATAATAATATAATAACAACAATAACAACAACAATAATAACAATAATAATAACAATAATACTAATAATGGCAGCAATAGTAATAGTAGTAGTAGTAGTAGTAATAATAATAATTAAAAAAAAAAGAAGTAGAAAAAGAAGAAGAAGTTAATGAGAACTTTGAGATGGAAGTTTAACATAAGGATTTAAACAATAATAACAAAAAATATTAAGGTTAGAGGATCCACTAATGATATGTCAAAAAAGTATAGTATAAACTCTTATTACTTAATTGGTAACCACACACAAAGGAAGTTCCAATCGGATTATAAATTATTAACATGATTACATTAGTTATCTTATTCGAATAATGCTAATACTTGTAACAACAAAGTATGGGCTATGAGAGTTTCTTTCATAGCTTAAGTATCGGTTATACCACACACAAAGGAGGCATTCATGATTATAACTTATGTTAACAACAAATCAAGTTTCTTTCATAGCTTAAGTATCGGTTATACCATATAGTATGTGCTATGAGAGTGTCAAGCATTTGTTATACCAAGTGTTATACAACATAAATCTAGATTAATCATTTAACAAGCAAAGTATTAAAGAGTGAACAAGATAATAAATACAAAACATGTTAGTATCAAACATTAAAGTCCATGTTAAGTTTACATTATACTTATTCTTACACCATTAGTATAACCTTTTTCACCTTGACGTAGTAAACTTAACCAAACACAACAAAAGAAAGAAAAATAAATAAACAAAATAAGAACATAAATAAGGCATAAACTTGATATTAATAAACGCAAAACATAAGCAATACATAGATACAAAAAGAGAAAGCAAAAATATAATCTTCATCTGAAAACCGAAATGCCTAAATGCATAGGAAATGCTTCTTTTTATAGGCCAAAATTAGGAATTATTGATTTGATGACTAATTGATGAGTGGGTGGCCAACTCTTAACTTGGTGACAATCTTTATCTTCTCTTGTCTACCTAAAACATTATTGATAACATCAAAATTGGAACCACTTGAAAACATGAAAGTTGTAGGAAATTATCTTGGCTTTTTAAGGTAAAACATTGAGGTCATTTAGAGTTCTAGAACTCCAGATATGAGAAAAACACTGAATAGTACTCGAGCTGGAGGATAGATTCGGACTTCTTTGTTATTGCTATAATTTGGACTTTAAAATGGCCTTTTTAAATCTTGGGCTCCATATAAAAGTTGTAGGCCTATATCTTACCTTTCCATCCTATAAAGTAGACCTAAATTCGAGATCTACAACACTAGATATGACCTAATTATAAAATAGTGTTCCGGTTTGGACTGCACCAGCATCTCTTTTCTAAGTTTGGCCATCTCTTTGTCCTTTCTATTTCAGTTCTTAAATTTATCAATCGATCCTTTCATTTATGTGATTGGCCTACATTTAAAATGAATAGTTACAACAAATTAAAGGTATCTTATATTACAACAAATTAAAGGTATCTTATATTATTAGATATGTTATTATAAAACATGTTTTAGTTAAGGAGTTATTGTATAAAACATGCTTTAGTTAAGGAGTTATTGATACTTCAAGTGCAAAATGATGATATAAAACCTTGATAAAAATACACTTTTAAGTATTAATCACACCCCCCAACCAACTTATTACTAGTCTTTAGTAATCAAAATGTTAAAATATAAAAACAATTTGTAAATTCCACAAAGCAAGGTATTCATCTTTCAACTTCCATTAATCTATCCAGATAAACAAACTCTCATTAAATTTATATGTATGCTCAATACCTCTTAAACAAGATATTAATAAACCTTCTTTTTGTACTCAATATATTAAAACATAGTTATGGGTATTTACTTGGAAGAAAACAAAATTCTTGTTCTAATGTTTAAGATTAACTTCCTTAGGTTGAGATTTTTTTTAAATATATATATATATATATAACTTAAAACACGATGCATCTTTAACCCATGTAACGAGTTTTCGGCTAATGACTTCCGGACTAATTGGTCTTAGGGTATTAGGTGTTAAGACACCCCTAGGAGCTTAGTAACTCAGGTTGCAGATATTGATACGTAGATAATGCAATGTTTGATTCCTTTATGTTTTTCTCCTCAACCTATGTAACAAGTGTTGGGTCAATAGCTTCCTAGTTAGTTGACTTTAGGGTAATAGATGTTAAGACACCCCTTTGAGCTTAATTGCTTAGGTTAGAGAGGCTACGAAACCAAACATATCTATATTTTTTGTTTTTTTTTTTCAAATTATATATCATCCATTTCCCTTAGTTGTTACATTTAACAAAAGATCATAAATAATATAATAATCCAATATGCAATCCACAATTATATGTTAAAGTATGTGTGTGAAAATTAAGATTTAAGAATACATATTAAACGAATATATGAGCAAAATTAAGTGGTAACAATGCGAGAGTTTGTAAACCTTAATATTTCAGGAAGTATTATGATAGACCTGATTCAGAATGGTTACTAAGATGTATCTCAGGAGTCACTTTAACAAAAGAGCTCCTTTACTCTGCCGTAACAATAATTTTGCACATACTCTATGAAATAGAAAACACAACTAGTTATTTTTTTTTTATCAACTACTACCCTCTCCCCCTAAACAAAATGAGACATTGTCCTTAATGTCTTAACATAGAAAGATTGAGTATAGAAGACATCACCTGAATTAACAAACACTAACAAATCTGAAACACATTTAAACAAATATAAGAAACAACAAAACGCAATAATAAAACCAAAAGACACAAAGATTCATAAATAAAGGATCAAATCTAATCTATGCTTTTTACAACTTTTCTTAGATGACCAATTTATGCAACTCATGGAGGGTTCAATTATAGGAATGAAATGTTGTAGTTGGTCAATCAATTGTTCAGCAGTAGCAGAAAAGATTATGATTTGTCCTGCCGAAGAAAAGAAAAGTCTTGTTCTAATGCAAATGGTTGAGATTTTCTTTAAAATATATATACATATAACTTAAAACACGATGCATCTTTAACCCATGTAATGAGCTTTTCACTAATGACTCCTAAACCAGTTGGTCTTAGGGCATTAGGTGTTGAGACACCCCTACGAGCTTATTAACTTAGGTTGTAGATACTATTACGTAGATA
The DNA here is from genome assembly GCF_000495115.2 of Populus euphratica. Lineage (NCBI taxonomy): Eukaryota > Viridiplantae > Streptophyta > Magnoliopsida > Malpighiales > Salicaceae > Populus > Populus euphratica. Next base: position 74,864 of record NW_011500881.1, read on the forward strand.
GTACAATATTTAATTCCTTTAAGCTTTTCTCCTCAACCTATGTAACAAGCATTGGGCCAATAGCTCACAAGTCAGTTGACTTTAGGGTATTAGGTGTTCAAAAATCCCTTTCGGGCTTAATTCTTGATTAATACTTAAAAGTGCATTTTTATCATGGTTTTATATCACCATTTTGCACTTGAAGTATCAATAACTCCTTAACCAAAGCATGTTTTATAATAATATATCTAATAATATAAGATACCTTTAATTTGTGGTAAATGTCTATTTTTAATGCAGGCCTATCACATAAATGAAAGGATTGATTGATGACTTGAAGAACTTAAATTGCAAGGATAAAGAGATGGCCAAACTTAGAAAAGAGATGTCGGTGCAATTCAAACCGGAACACTGTTCGGTAATTGGGTCATATCTAGAGCTATATATCTCAGATTTAGGTCCAATTTATATGGAAGGAAAGTTAAGACATAGGCTTACAACTTTCATATGGAGCCCAAGATCTAAAAAGGCCATTATCAAGTCCAAATTGTAGCAACAACAAAGAAGCCCGAATCTGTCTTCCAGCCCGAGCACTGTTCGGTATTTTGGCCATATCTGGAGTTCTAGAAGTCCAAATGAGCTAAATTGTTTACACAAGAAAGCTGAGACAATTTCCTACAACTTTCATGTTTGCAACTGGCTCCAGTTTGGACGTTATCAATGACGTGTTGGGCAGACAAGAGAAGATAAGGATTGTCACCAAGTCAAAAGTTGGCCACCCACTTATCAATTAGTCATCAAATCAATAGTTCCCAATTTTGGCCTATAAAAGGAGGCATTTGCCATGCATTTAGGCATCTTGGTTTCCAGATCAAGATCATGCTCTTCCTTTCTCTTTTTGTATTTTTTGTAATGTTTATGCTTTGCTTTCATTAATATTAAGTTTATGCCTTTCATTTCCTTTCCTTTACTTAGTTACCTTTTATGTTCTTATTTTGTTTATCTATTTTGCTTTCTTTCATTATGTCTAGCTAAGTTAGTTATGTCAAGGTGAAAAGGTTACACTAATGGTGTAAGAATAAGTATAATGTAAACTTAATATGGACTTTAATGTTTGATACTAACATGTTTTATATTTGTTATCTTGTTCACTCTTTAATACTTTGCTTGTTAAATGACTAATCTTGATTTATGTTGTATAACACTTGGTACAACAAATGCTTGGCACTTTCATAGCCCATAATGTATGGTATAACCGACACCTGAGCTATGAAAGGAACTTGATTTGTTGTTAACATAAGTTATAATCATGAATGCTTGACGAGATTTACAAGTATTAGCATTAATTGAATAAGATGACTAATGTAATCATGTTAACAATATATAATCTGATTGGAACCTCCTTTGTGTGTGGTTTCCATTTCAATAATAAGAGTTTATACTATACTTGTTTGATATACCATTAGTGAAACCTCTAACCTTGACATTTGTTATTATTATTGTTTAATCCTTACATTAATTTTCCATCTCCAAGTTCCCATCATCTTCTTCTTCTTCTCTTTCTTTATTACTACTACTACTACTACTACTACTACTACTACTACTACTATTATTATTTTTATTATTAGTATTATTATTATTATTATTATTATTATTATTATTATTATTAGTATTATTAGTATTACTATTATTATTGTTGTTGTTGTTATTGTTATTGTTATTGTTGTTGTATTATTGTTATTTATAATTTGTACAAATAACCTCCCTGTGGTTCGACCCCGGTCTTGCCGGGTTATTTATTACTTCGACACTCCTGCACTTGGAAGAAGACATCAATCTTTTCGTCGTGTCAGTGGCAATTCCTCAATTTTTGGTCTCCAAATATTTGCCTTTGATTCTTCCTGAAAACAAACCATTTGCAAATCTTCAGATTCATTAAACTCAGTTTCATTGGAAGAATTTTCAAATTGATCATAAATTATTTTTTCAATAAAATCTACTTCCTGTAAATCATTATCATCTCCAGGTTGCTTGCAAATGTTAAAAACATTCATTTTTAATGCCATGTTTCCAAAAGATAACTTCATCACTCCATTCCTACAATTAATCAATGCATTAGAAGTTGCAAGAAATGGACGTCCTAAAATAACAGGAATTGAATTGCATGCTTCAACAGGTTGTGTATCCAAGATAATAAAATCCATAGGAAAGATGAATTTATCAACTTGTACTAACACATCTTCAACTATTCCTCTAGGTATTTTTATAGATCTATCAGCAAGTAAAAGAGTAACAGAAGTAGGTTTTAACTCACCTAGATTGAGACTTTGAAAAACTGAATATGGAAGTAAATTCACACTAGCTCCAAGATCAAGTAAAGCTCTGTCAATTTTATGTTCTCCAATAAAGCAAGAAATTGTAGGACAACCAGGGTCTTTATATTTCAAAGCATTATTGTTCTAAAGAATGGCACTTACTTGTTTGGCTAAGAAGGCTTTCTTTTTCACATTCAATTTTCTCTTTACAGTGCATAGATCTTTCAAAAATTTGCATAAGATGGTACATGTTTAATAGCATCTAGCAAAGGTATATTAATCCTGCACTTGGGAGAAGACAACAATCTTTTAGTCGTGTCAATTCTTCAGGTTAGGAAGGCTACGAAACCAAACTTATCTACATATTTATTATCATCATTTTTTTCTCTTTTTTTGTTTTTTTCTGTAAATTATGTACTATCCCTTTCCCTTAGTTATTACCTTTAACAAAAAAAACATAAATAATCTAATAATCTAATGTGCAACTCACAATCATATGTTAAAGTGTGTGAAAATGAAGGTTTAAGAGTACATGTTAAATGAGTATCTGAGTAGAATTTAGTGATAATAATGTGAGAGTTTGTAAACCTAAATATTTTAAGAAGTATTATAATAGACATTGTTAAGAATAGTTACTATAATGCATCTTATGAGTCACTTTAACAAAAGAGCTCATTTACTCTATCATCCTAATTACAACAATTTTGCATATGCTTTATGAAATGAAAACACAGTTAGTTAATTTTTTTATCAACTACTACCCTCCCCTCCAACCAAAATAAAACAATGTTCTCAATGTCTTAAAGTAGAAAGATAGAGTATAGAAAACATCACCTGAAATAACAAACATTAACAAACCTGAAACACACTTAAATAAATATAAGAAACAACAAAACATAATAATAAAAGCAAAAGACACAAAGATTCACAAATGAAGACTCAAATCTAATATAAGGTTTGTACGGCTTTTTTTAGATGACCAATTTATGCGACTTATGGAGGGATCAATTACAGGAATGAAATATTGTAGTTGGTCAATTAATTATTTAGTAGTAGCAGCAGAGATTATGATTTGTCATGCAGAAGATGTTAAAAATTCCTATTCCACAGTATGATCAAGAAAAGACAACTTATCATAAGAACCATTAACATTTAACAGACTTATGGGTTTATGGTGAATGTCTAGTTGGGCCCAAGAGAAAATATAAAATATCTCTTCTAATGTGCCTAGACTACCTAATAAAGCAATAAAGGCATCAACATGGTTAAACATTGCATTCATTTGAGTAGATATCGTAGAGACCTATAGTTCCTCTCCAATTATTTTTCCAATTATGTTCCATTGTGTTAAAGCTTCAAGGATGACCCTTAAAACTTGACTACCTCCTAAAACTACAGTTATTGATACACCTCCTATAAACTCAAAACTGCCTCTCCCATAGGGTTCCCATCTAGTTTTTAAAAAAA
>NW_011500904.1:0-25618 GCF_000495115.2 Populus euphratica
GTTCTTTGAATGCTCCTATACTAAAGTGATCTGGTGGGATGTTTGTGACAGATGCAACATTCCAAGAATGACAAAAGGATGGGATGAATGGATTCGATGTGCCACTGTCACTTGGCATGGCAAAAGTTTTTTTTTTTTGGTAAGTTGACGTATATATTAAAGGAAAACGATACAAAGATTATAAGGGGCATACCCCAGATTTACAATGAGAACAGAAACGTAAAACAACAGATGGCTACATGCTAGCCACCGAACTGAAAACTCAAGACCTAACTTGATTCGTTAGGGAAACCAATACAACCAGCTAAATATCAAATGAAGAATCTATGTTATTAACCCTCCATGCTCGTTGGATTCTTTTATTTTCATCTGTTGGTAGAACGTTCCTCATCAAATCAAGCTTATCACGGATGATACATTCAATTTGATGAAAGACCAAATTCTGAGTTCTACTCAATTTAATGAAAGACCAAATTCTGAGTTCTAGATATTCCAGCAAAGGTCCTTGCATTCCGTTCTTAGTTGTTCCCAAGCTACTTTGATCGAGAATCTGTGATTTGGTGAATCCAGCCAAACAATCTCATCCTTTTGCCCTATCATAGGATTAGAATTGGAAGGAATAGCTTCTACAGGGGGGCCCCAGCCAATAGCTTGAGTGGTAGGAATTTTCCATTCTGAGTTATGAATCAGCATATCCACCTTCGCGTTCTTTGCCATACCTGAATCATAGATGAATCAGTAGCCGTAAGAATCTGCGAGCGGGCTGTGAGGATGCCAATTGTCAAACCATAGCGAAGTTGTCCTGCCATCTCCTATGATGTACTTCATCTTCGGCCATGCTAAGGATCTGAGCTTTAGAATCTTTCTCCATGCCCAAGAGCAATTCTATGGCGTCTTGATTGTCCAGAAATTCCTACCTCCCAACAGATTACATCTGATCCAAGTAGACCAGATTGAGCCATCTGAGTCATTGCACAGGTTCCAAATGTGTTTCAACAAAGCAATCTTGTTCCATTCTGTTATCCTCTTTATTCCTAGCCCCCCCTCCTTTTTTGGAAGACATACCTGATCCCAAGCCACTTTAGCCCCAGTAGTTCTCATATCTGAACCTGACCAAAGAAAGGATCTCATAATTTGCTCCACATTTTTTATGATTTGCCCAGGTAAGACGAAGAGAGATGCCCAATAGACCTGGATGGAAAATAAAACTGAATTAATCAGTTGTACTCGTCCTGCATACGAGAGTGTTCTACAAGTCCAATGTCGAACTTTAGAGGTGATTCGATCCACGAGACCCTTACAATAAACAGCCTTTAGTCTGGACGAGATAAGAGGCACTCCCAAATATTTCATAGGGAGCTCCCCCTCTGCAAACCCAAGAACATGAATAATCTCTTCCCTCTCAGCATTTAACACACCGCTTAAGAAGATGTCACTTTTATTTGGATTTGGATACAGACCTGATAGGTCTTGAAACTTTGTGAGCACACTTTTGATCATACGAATTGAGTTTACATCTCCTTTGCTAAAAATCATCAAGTCATCAGCAAAACAAAGATGAGAAATGTTGTCCTTCTTGCATCTCCAGTGGAACTTGAAGTTTTGGTTGGCACTCATCTTGCAGAATAGCCCTGAAAGGATTTCCATACATAGGACAAACAAATATGGAGAAAGTGGATCCCCTTGTCGCAGCCCTCTCCCCCCTTGAAAATAACCTGCAAGCTCACCATTGACGTTGATAGAGAATTGACATGATGTAACACAAACCATAATCCAATCAATGACTGTTCTAGGGAATCCCATTTTTCTTAACGTAGCGTCAACGAAATCCCACCGACCCGAGTCATAAGCCTTCATCAGATCTACTTTCATAGCACAACGGGCAGGTCCCGTAGATTTATGATAGCCTTTCATTAGTTCCTGAGACAAAAGAATGTTGTCGCTGATTCTCCGTCCAAAGATAAAAGCAGTCTGATACCCTACTAAGGATGGCAAAATAGCTTTGATTCTCCCAGCTAGAATCTTAGACATGCATTTGTACACGGTATTGCAGCAAGATATAGGACGAAAATCTGTCAACCTCGTAGGATTGGCAACTTTAGGAATAAGGGAAATGGATGTAGCATTCATTTCCTTAAGCATTCTCCGAGTCTGAAAGAAGGAGCTAACAGCGTTGATTACATCGTCCCCAACTATATGCCACATTCTTTTGAAGAAACCTGCGTTAGATCCATCCGGACCAGGGGCTTTGTTGTTCTTCAAACTAAACATAGCATGCTTAATCGCCTCCCTTGTTACATCTTGTGCTAATACATGTTGTTGCGTCGAAGACAGTTTCAAGTTAATTGCCGATTCCATCTCTTCCTCATTCAGAACCCTAGGCATCTGTTCCACTCTTAACACACGCTGGAAGTACGCAACGACTTCTGATTTAACTGCCTCATGTCCTTCGACAACCTCTCCATCCTCCTTTGTAAGTGAAAGAAGTTTATTTCTATGCTGTCTTCCATTTACTGATTTGTGAAAGTAGCCAGTATTCTGATCCCCCAAGCTAAGCCACTGTATCCTTGACTTCTGTTTGAAAAAACTCTCTTCGGCTTTGACGATAGAACTTTGTGCATGCGAGAAAGGGATGCGTGAAAGTGCATCAGCCACAATGTTTTCTTTCCCTTGCTTATACTTGATCACATACGGAAATGTTTCAATAAATTCAACCCATTTGGCATGTCTCCTACTCAATTTACCTTGCCCTTTCAAGTGCTTCAATGATTCATGATCAGAATGTATGACAAACTCCTTGGGCCACAGGTAATGTTGCCACGTCTCTAAAGTTCTTACCAAGGCATAGAGTTCCTTGTCATATGTAGGGTAATTCAAGGCTGCCCCATTAAGTTTTTCACTGAAATATGCAATGGGCCTCCTATCCTGCATTAACACAGCTCCTATACCGATACCTGACGCATCACATTCTACTTCAAAAGCTCTTGTAAAGTCTGGCAAAGCTAAAACAGGTGCCGAACAAAGCTTATCCTTCAACAATTTAAAAGCCTCATCTTGTGCATCATTCCATTTGAATCCAACAGACTTATTCACAATTTCAGTTAAAGGTGCAGCAATAGTACTAAAAGCCTTCACAAACCTTCTATAAAAACTAGCAAGTCCATGAAAACTCCTTACCTCACTTACCGATTTTGGTGTAGGCCAATCTCGGATGGCTTTAACTTTCTCCTCATCCATCTCGATACCCTGTGCAGTAACGCCAAAATTAAGAAACACAATTTTTTCCATGCAAAAGGTAGGAACTATTGATTTGATGACTAATTGATAAGTGGGTGGCCAACTTTTGACCGAGATGGATGAGGAGAAAGTTAAAGCCATCCGAGATTGGCCTTGGTGACAATCCTTATCTTCTCTTGTCTGCCCAAAACGTCATTGATAACGTCAAAATTGGAGCCAGTTGCAACATGAAAGTTGTAGGCAATTGTCTCAGCTTTCTTGTGTATAACATTCAGCTCATTTGGACTTCTAGAACTCCAGATATGACCAAAATACTGAACAGTGATCGGGCTGGAAGACAGATTCGGGCTTCTTTGTTGTTGCTACAATTTGGACTTGAAAATGGCCTTTTTAGATCTTGGGCTCCATATGAAAGTTGTAGGCCTATGTCTTACCTTTCCATCCATATAAATCGGAACTAAATCTGAGATATATAGCTCCAGATATGACCCAATTACAGAACAGTGTTCCGGTTTGGATTGCACCGACATCTCTTTTCTAAGTTTGGCCATCTCTTTATCCTTGCAATTTAAGTTCTTAAAGTCATCAATCAATCCTTTCATTTATGTGATAGGCCTGCATTTAAAATGAACATTTACCACAAATTATAGGTATCTTATATTATTAGATATATTATTATAAAAAATGCTTTGGTTAAGGAGTTATTGATACTTCAAGTGCAAAATGATGATATAAAACTATGATAAAGATGCACTTTTAAGTACTAATCACACCCCCCAACCATCTTATTACTAGTCCCTAGTAATCAAAGTGTAAAATAGAAAAACAATTTGCAAATTCCACAAAGTAAAGAATTCATCATTTAACTTCCATTAATCTGTACTTAAAAGTGCATTTTTATCATGGTTTTATATCATCATTTTGCACTTGAAGTATCAATAACTCCTTAACTAAAATATATTTTATAATAATGTATCTAATAATATAAGATACCTACCAATAAAATATGTTTTATTCAAATATGCTTCAGAATGACAAAGTTTAATGACACTACTTACCTCATTGTCGGGAATGAATCTTTGAAATATTTGATCAGGAAAATATTTGAATAAGTTAGGGTCATCACAATAAAAATTCTTCACTTCGTTCAAAAACGTTTCTTTGTCTTGAGTACTCCAATCAGCTGGCAAATTTCCTAAAGCAAGAAAATTGATATTTTTATCATACCAAGGTATTGGACTGAGAGAAAGTAAGGATTTGTTAGGAAAGTAATCATCGATTGGTGTGATGTTAGATGTCGAATTTGTTGTCATTGTTGACAAAAGATTCACATCAACATTTTCTGTGCTTTTTTCATCCGTGATTTCTTCCTCAGAATAAATCATCTTTTTGCGTTTGGATTGCACCGACATCTCTTTTCTAAGTTTGGCCATCTCTTTATCCTTGCAATTTAAGTTCTTAAAGTCATCAATTCGGAAAGTTAATTGTTTTGCAAGCAACAAAGCAATTTTTTTTTCAATCCTTTCATTTATGTGATAGGCCTGCATTTAAAATGAACATTTACCACAAATTAAAGGTATCTTATATTATTAGATATATTATTATAAAACATGCTTTAGTTGAGGAGTTATTGATACTTCAAGTGCAAAATGATGATATAAAACCATGATAAAAATGCACTTTTAAGTACTAATCAGATATTGTTTGGTTTGGGTTTCAAATTCAGGTCTAATGAGGTCTGATTCATAACGTTTTTGTGTTAGTATATCAAACCTTATCATAAATTGATCAAAATTTATATTTTGTCTATATGGGTTGATATCGCACTATATCTAAAATTGTAACTTGATTGGACATCATTTACTTTAGGTTCTAGATTCAGACTTAACACATCGTAAATGAGTCTATTTTACGTCAACTTTTGAAATTCGATTTCTTTCTATTTTTTTCATTTCTTGCAGTTTATTTTCATCATATAATGTTTCTCAACTTCTTCTGCGTAATTGGTCCTTCTTGTATAATTATGATTTCTCTTGTCGTGGTCGTATTTGGGTTTGTTGGAATGCTGATGAGGTGAAGGTTGATGTCCTCGGAATGTCACACCAGGCTATTCATGTTTCTGTTACTATATTAGCTACCAATATCTGTTTCAATGCTTCAATTATTTACGGAGACAATAACGCTTCCTTACGTGAGGCATTATGGTCTGATATAGTTAGTCGTAGTGATGGATGGGAGTCCAGCCCATGGATTCTTATGGGCGACTTTAATGCTATCCGCTACCAATCAGACAGGTTGGGAGGGTCTACTTCGTGGGCTGGTCATATGGACAGATTGGAAACATGTATTCAAGAAGCGAAAGTGGATGATCTTCGATATTCAGGCCTGCATTATACTTGGTCGAATCAATGTCATGAGAGTTTGATTATGCGGAAACTAGATAGAGTGCTTGTCAATGAGAAATGGAATCTGAACTTCCCATTTTCGGAAGCGAGATTTTTGCCATCGGGTATGTCAAACCATTCTCCTATGGTGGTAAAGGTTACTGGTGATGATCAGAATATAAAGAAACCATTCAGATTCTTTGCTATGTGGATGGACCATGACGAGTTCATACCCTTGGTGAGGAAAGTAGAGTTTGTGTTGAGATTGATGCTACGAAGACACTGGTTAAGGAATACGACCTTCGCTGTCCAAATGGGTTATTCATAACAATTTCAGCTGATTATGAATGGATACCGTCGAAGTGCAATAATTGTAATGTCTTTGGACACATGACAGCGATATGTGCTACTAATAATGGTGATAATCTTACAATGGAGGCAGAGGGTAAGAGGAAAGTAGGAGCTGCGAACTATAAATCTGCGGATAAGAAGCAGAATCAGTTTCAATGGCAGGTAGTTGCTAAACGAAATAAGGGTTCTGTGAGTGGTGAGAATGGTCCTTTGGCATCTAAAGTGCGTAACTGTAATGAGAATGGTTGTTCGACATCTGGTACAAATCTTTCTGATTGTAATATGAATGAGAAGGCTGCATCAGATGTGAGCAATGCTGATTGTTATGAAGATGAAAATCCTACCTCTCCTCTTATTTTGAAGAGTTCACGAGGAGACATGAAGCAGAAGCAGGGGGGTACAGTACTGCTTTAGATCAAAGTTTAGTCATCTTGAATACATCTGATTGTGCGATCGTGAACCAGGTTCTTTTCATTAATAGTCATGAGCTAAATGTTGATATTGATGTAATGGGAGGTGATACAAATAGGGACCGAACCGATAAGGAGTTGACGTCACCAATCCTGACAAGCCCACAAACTCAGAATTCCACTGAAAGGGAAACTGTTAATCAGTTAGCTATTAAGGCTAGAGACTCTCTAGAGAAAAAGAAAAAGGGTTCAAAAACCTCTTCAAAGAAGAATAAGAAATCTATCTCCTCACCTGGGGGCACGTCGAGGTAATCTTTGTGTTGCTGTTTGTACTCCTCTCTATTTTCTTATGATTATTGGATGTTGGAATGTTAGAGGTTTGAATGATCCCGTAAAGCATTCAGCATTGCGTCAGCTCTTCCATCAAGAGAGGATGACTCTTTTTGGTTTGGTTGAAACTCGAGTTAGAGACGAGAATAAATATAATGTTTCTCAACTTCTTCTGCGTAATTGGTCCTTCTTGTATAATTATGATTTCTCTTGTCGTGGTCGTATTTGGGTTTGTTGGAATGCTGATGAGGTGAAGGTTGATGTCCTCGGAATGTCACACCAGGCTATTCATGTTTCTGTTACTATATTAGCTACCAATATCTGTTTCAATGCTTCAATTATTTACGGAGACAATAACGCTTCCTTACGTGAGACATTATGGTCTGATATAGTGAGTCATAGTGATGGATGGGAGTCCAGCCCATGGATTCTTATGGGTGACTTTAATGCTATCCGCTACCAATCAGACAGGTGAGGGTCTACTTCGTGGGCTGGTCATATGGACAGATTAGAAACAGGAATTTAAGAAGCGAAAGTGGATGATCTTCGATATTCAGGCCTGCATTATACTTGGTCGAATCAATGTCCTGAGAATCTGATTATGCAGAAACTAGATAGAGTGCTTGTCAATGAGAAATGGAATCTGAACTTCCTATTTTCAGAAGCGAGATTTTTGCCATCGGATATGTCAGACCATTCTCCTATGGTGGTAAAGGTTACTGGTGATGATCAGAATATAAAGAAACCATTCAGATTCTTTGATATATGGATGGACCATGACGAGTTCATGCCCTTGATGAGGAAAGTATGGGAACACAATTTGGGGGGGTTGTCCAATGTATCAGCTGTGTTGCAAGCTAAGAAAACTAAAACGGGAATTGAAACTTTTCAATTTGACTCACATCTCCAACATTTCAGATAGAGTCAAAGATGTAAAAGATGAAATGGATAAGGCTCAACAGGCTCTGCATACAGCGCATGGGAATCCAACTTTGTGCATGCGAGAAAGGGATGCTGTACGTAACTACGCTTCTATCGTCAAGGCTGAAGAGAGTTTTTTCAAACAGAAGTCAAGGATACAGTGGCTTAGCTTGGGGGATCAAAATACTAGCTACTTTCACAAATCTGTAAATGGAAGACAGCATAGAAATAAACTTCTTTCACTTACAAGGGAGGATGGAGAGGTTGTCGAAGGACATGAGGCAGTTAAATCAGAAGTAGTTGCGTACTTCCAGCGTGTGTTAAGAGTGGAACAGATGCCTAGGGTTCTAAATGAGGAAGAGATGGAATCGACAATAAACTTGAAACTGTCTTCGACGCAACAACATGTATTAGCAACGCAACAACATGTATTAGCTCAACGCAACAACATGTATTAGCACAAGATGTAACAAGGGAGGAGATTAAGCATGCTATGTTTAGTTTGAAGAACAACAAAGCCCCGGGTCCGGATGGATTTAACGCAGGTTTCTTCAAAAGAATGTGGCACATAGTTGGGGAAGATGTAATCAACACTGTTAGCTCCTTCTTTCAGAGTCGGAGAATGCTTAAAGAAATGGATGCTACATCCATTTCCCTTATTCCTAAAGTTGCCAATCCTACGAGGTTGACAGATTTTCGTCCTATATCTTGCTGCAATACCGTGTACAAATGCATCGCTAAGATTCTAGCTAGGAGAATCAAAGCTGTTTTGCCATCCTTAGTAGGTCCGTATCAGACTGCTTTTATCTCTGGACGGAGAATCAGCGACAACATTCTTTTGTCTCAAGAACTAATGAAAGGCTATCATAAATCTATGGGACCTGCCCGTTGTGCTATGAAAGTAGATCTAATGAAGGCTTATGACTCGGTTCAGTGGGATTTCGTTGACGCTACGTTAAGAAAAATGGGATTCCCTAGAACAGTCATTGATTGGATCATGGTTTGTGTTACATCATGTCAATTCTCTATCAACGTCAATGGTGAGCTTGCAGGTTATTTTCCAGGGGGAGAGGGCTGAGACAAGGGGATTCACTTTCTCTATATTTGTTTGTCCTATGTATGGAAATCCTTTCGGGGCTATTCTACAAGATGAGTGCCAACCAAAACTTCAAGTTCCACCGGAGATGCAAGAAGGACAATATTTCTCATCTTTGTTTTGTTGACAACTTGATGATTTTTAGCAAAGGACTTGATGATTTTTAGCAATGACGACTTGATGATTTTTAGCAAAGGAGATGTAAACTCAATTCGTATGATCAAAACTGTGCTCACAAAGTTTCAAGAGCTATCAGGGCTGTATCCAAATCCAAATAAAAGTGACATATTCTTAAGCGGTGTGTTAAATGCTGAGAGGGAAGAAATTATTCGTATTCTTGGGTTTGCAGAGGGGTTGCTCCCTATGAGATATTTGGGAGTGCCTCTTATCTCGTCCAGACTAAAGGTTGTTTATTGTAAGGGTCTCGTGGATCGAATCACCTCTAAAGTTCGACATTGGACTTGTAGAACACTCTCGTATGCAGGACGAGTACAACTGATTAATTCAGTTTTATTTTCCATCCAGGTCTATTGGGCATCTCTCTTCCTCTTACCTGGGCAAGTCATAAAAAGTGTGGAGCAAATTATGAGATCCTTTCTTTGGTCAGGTTCAGATATGAGAACTACTGGGGCTAAAGTGGCTTGGGATCAGGTATGTCTTCCAAAAAAGGAGGGGGGGCTAGGAATAAAGAGGATAACAGAATGGAACAAGATTGCTTTGTTGAAACACATTTGGAACCTGTGCAATGACTCAGATGGCTCAATCTGGTCTACTTGGATTAGATGTAATCTGTTGCGAGGTACGAATTTCTGGACAATCAAGACGCCACAAAATTGCTCTTGGGCTTGGAGAAAGATTCTAAAGCTCAGATCCTTAGCATGGCCGAAGATGAAGTACATCATAGGAGATGGTAGGACAATTTCTCTATGGTTTGACAATTGGCATCCTCACAGCCCGCTCGCGGATTCTTACGGCGACAGATTCATCTATGATTCAGGTATGGAAAAGAACGCGAAGGTGAATATGCTGATTCATAACTCAGAATGGAAAATTCCTACCACTCACGCTATTGGATGGCACCCCATTGTAGAAGCTATTCCTTCCAATTCTAATCCTATGATAGGGCAAAATGATGAGATTGTTTGGCTGGATTCACCAAATCACAGATTCTCGATCAAAATAGCTTGGGAACAACTAAGATTTCATCATACGATGGTCGAATGGCATGACATTGTGTGGTTCAAGAATGCTGTTCCAAGACATTCGTTTCTTCTATGGGTGGCTGTCCAACAGAAACTCACAACTCAAGATAGACTTCATCGATTTGGTATACATGGTCCCAATAGATGCTCACTCTGTCTCCGCAACTACGAAGATCACAACCACTTGTTCTTTGAATGCTCCTATACTAAAGCGATCTGGTGGGATGTTTGTGACAGATGCAACATTCCAAGAATGACAAAAGGATGGGATGAATGGATTCGATGGGCCACTGTCACTTGGCATGGCAAAAGTTTTGTCAATTTTTCTCGTAAACTCAGTTTTGCAGCTACAGTGTATCATATCTGGCAAGAAAGGAATGCAAGGACCTTTGCTGGAATATCTAGAACTCAGAATTTGGTCTTTCATCAAATTGAATGTATCATCCGTGATAAGCTTGATTTGATGAGGAACGTTCTACCAACAGATGAAAATAAAAGAATCCAACGAGCATGGAGGGTTAATAACATAGATTCTTCATTTGATATTTAGCTGGTTGTATTGGTTTCCCTAACGAATCAAGTTAGGTCTTGAGTTTTCAGTTCGGTGGCTAGCATGTAGCCATCTGTTGTTTTACGTTTCTGTTCTCATTGTAAATCTGGGGTATGCCCCTTATAATCTTTGTATCGTTTTCCTTTAATAAATACGTCAACTTACCAAAAAAAAAAAAAGCAAGCTGAATCGAAGACATGCTAAATGGGTGGAGTTTATGGAGTCATTTCCTTATGTCATAAAGTACAAGAAAGGGCAAGTTAATGTGGTTGCTGATGCTCTTTCTAGGAGGTATGCACTGATCTCTATGTTGAATGCAAGGCTGATGGGTTTTGAACAAGTGAAGGATCAATACGCTAATGATTCCTACTTTGCTAATGTGGTTACCGAATGTGCAAAGGGAGCTTGTGATGGGTTCTTTATGCATGAAGGTTACTTGTTCAAAATGGGCAGAATGTGTATTCCTTCAGGTTCATTACGGGAGTTGCTTGTGCGAGAGGCTCATGGTGGTGGTCTTAGTGGTCATTTTGGGGAGAAGAAGACTTATGAGTTGCTGAAAGAACATTTCTTTTGGCCTAGCATGTTACGGGCTGAAAGGATTTCCATACATAGGACAAACAAATATGGAGAAAGTGGATCCCCTTGTCGAAGCCCTCTCCCCCCTTGAAAATAACCTGCAAGCTCACCATTGACGTTGATAGAGAATTGACATGATGTAACACAAACCATAATCCAATCAATGACTGTTCTAGGGAATCCCATTTTTCTTAACATAGCGTCAACGAAATCCCACCGAACCGAGTCATAAGCCTTCATCAGATCTACTTTCATAGCACAACGGGCAGGTCCCGTAGATTTATGATAGCCTTTCATTAGTTCCTGAGACAAAAGAATGTTGTCGCTGATTCTCCGTCCAAAGATAAAAGCAGTCTGATACCCTACTAAGGATGGCAAAATAGCTTTGATTCTCCCAGCTAGAATCTTAGACATGCATTTGTACACGGTATTGCAGCAAGATATAGGACGAAAATCTGTCAACCTCGTAGGATTGGCAACTTTAGGAATAAGGGAAATGGATGTAGCATTCATTTCCTTAAGCATTCTCCGAGTCTGAAAGAAGGAGCTAACAGCGTTGATTACATCCTCCCCAACTATGTGCCACATTCTTTTGAAGAAACCTGCGTTAAATCCATCCGGACCAGGGGCTTTGTTGTTCTTCAAACTAAACATAGCATGCTTAATCTCCTCCCTTGTTACATCTTGTGCTAATACATGTTGTTGCGTCGAAGACAGTTTCAAGTTAATTGCCGATTCCATCTCTTCCTCATTCAGAACCCTAGGCATCTGTTCCACTCTTAACACACGCTGGAAGTACGCAACGACTTCTGATTTAACTGCCTCATGTCCTTCGACAACCTCTCCATCCTCCTTTGTAAGTGAAAGAAGTTTATTTCTATGCTGTCTTCCATTTACTGATTTGTGAAAGTAGCCAGTATTCTGATCCCCCAAGCTAAGCCACTGTATCCTTGACTTCTGTTTGAAAAAACTCTCTTCGGCTTTGACGATAGAACTTTGTGCATGCGAGAAAGGGATGCGTGAAAGTGCATCAGCCACAATGTTTTCTTTCCCTTGCTTATACTTGATCACATACGGAAATGTTTCAATAAATTCAACCCATTTGGCATGTCTCCTACTCAATTTACCTTGCCCTTTCAAGTGCTTCAATGATTCATGATCAGAATGTATGACAAACTCCTTGGGCCACAGGTAATGTTGCCACGTCTCTAAAGTTCTTACCAAGGCATAGAGTTCCTTGTCATATGTAGGGTAATTCAAGGCTGCCCCATTAAGTTTTTCACTGAAATATGCAATGGGCCTCCTATCCTGCATTAACACAGCTCCTATACCGATACCTGACGCATCACATTCTACTTCAAAAGCTCTTGTAAAGTCTGGCAAAGCTAAAACAGGTGCCGAACAAAGCTTATCCTTCAACAATTTAAAAGCCTCATCTTGTGCATCATTCCATTTGAATCCAACAGACGTTTTCACAATTTCAGTTAAAGGTGCAGCAATAGTACTAAAATCCTTCACAAACCTTCTATAAAAACTAGCAAGTCCATGAAAACTCCTTACCTCACTTACCGATTTTGGTGTAGGCCAATCTCAGATGGCTTTAACTTTCTCCTCATCCATCTCGATACCCTGTGCAGTAACGACATAGCCAAGAAACACAATTTTTTCCATGCAAAAGGTACACTTCCTAAGACTAGCATATAATTGCTCACTACGCAACACACTAAGTACATTACTCAAATGATCAAGATGCTCATTTAAGTTCTTGCTATAGATCAAAATGTCATCAAAATACACAACAACAAACTTACCTATAAATGCACGCAAGACATGATTCATTAAATGCAAAAACGTGCTAGGCGCATTTGTAAGTCCAAACGGCATGACTAACCATTCATATAAGCCATGCTTAGTCTTAAATGTAGTTTTCCACTCATCACCCTCTTTCATCCTAATTGATGGTACCCATTTTTTAAGTCAATCTTAGAGAAAATACATGATCCATGTAACTCATCTAGCATGTCATCAAGCCTAGGAATAGGATGTCGATACTTTACCGTTATATTATTGATAGCACGACAATCAACACACATCCTCCATGTTCCATCCTTTTTAGGCACAAGTAGCACTAGCACAGCACAAGGACTCATACTCTCACGAATGTACCCCTTCATCATCAACTCATCTACTTGCCTAGGGTTCTAAATGAGGAAGAGATGGAACCGACAATAAACTTGAAACTGTCTTTGACGTAACAACATGTATTAGCACAAGATGTAACAAGGGAGGAGATTAAGCATGCTATGTTTAGTCTGAAGAACAACAAAGCCCCTGGTCCGGATGGATTTAACGCAGGTTTGTTCAAAACAATGTGGCACATTGATGTGCATCATGGGAATGATAATCCATCTCGTAAAGGTAAATCAAATATGCAATAGGATTCAGATGGTCCAATGACAAGAGCGAGAGCGAAACAACTACAAAGGACCTTGACGAGTCCGATTGGAATGATTGAAGCTGCGTCAATGCATTTGTACACGGTATTGCAGCAAGATGAGTTAAAATTTGGCAATCAGTTTCAAATTGGTTCAAGGGTGCTTATTTGCCTACAATTGGAGCTTAAAGATGGGAAGAGCCCTTAATGGTTCTTTTGATGCTGGACTACTTGAATTTGGGTTGATAATGCAAATAAATTAAGAAATTGATGCTGTTTACGTCAGAACAGTAGCTAAATTTGAACCCGAATTTGAAGTCATCCATTGCATGTGAAAACAAGACTAATCTAGGTGGATTTCAAGTTCAGAACGTGATCTTTCCAGATTGTCCAACCATGATTGCATTGGACTTTTGTGCAAGAAGTTATAGCCATTTTAAATTCGGTCTGTTTATGTTTCAATTAAAGTCAGAAAATGTGTGCTAGTGTAATTTGTCTGGTTACTTTGTCAAAGTCCAAGTTTTGGGCTTGATTTCTGTCATGTTGAATTTTCCTAAGTGTGGAGGGATGTTCCATTATAAATATGGCATCAGAATATGTAATAAACAACTTTTGGCCAATATTTGAACTTAATTCCGAGAATTAAGAGTTATTCTTCCAAATTGATTTGTGAAGAACCCTACTGACTTATCACTCTTCAATCACAAAGAGTGTGGCGTCAAAATCCTAGATTGATCTTTGTGGCGTCCAGATCGACTTATCAAAGTATCACTCTAGTTTATCCTCCATTTTTATTTACCTTAAAAATACTATAATGTAGCCTAAACACAAGAAGAAAGACAATACAACCAGACCCATCCTTCATCCATTTTCGTCAGATTCATTGTTGCTGATTTTTGAATCATTCACGGCACAACATCTGGTATCAGAGCATCAGTTGCGATCTAAGGCAAGAGCTAGAAACAGAAGAAAGGCTTGCTGGAATTGCAATTGATAAACTTAGTTATGGCTGGAGATAAAGAAGATTTGCCAAGAGGGTTAAGTTTAGAACAGGCACAGGTTATGGGCTTACAACGATCTCATGCTGAGATTTGGGATGAAATGACTGGAATTCGTGAACAGTTGAATACCCTTATGCAAATGATGCAAAGAAATAATTTGCAACCCCAGCAGAGGCAAGCACTTAGGGTGCCACGAAATGATTTTGTAGAAGCTGATGGAGATCCAAATGGGGATCATGGAGAGCTGATCAGTGGAGATGAGGCTGAAACTGAAGATGAAGATGAGGCACAAATGGAACAGGAAGAGGATTTCGAACCAGTGAAGGGAGATTTGTTGGTTGTGCAACGGGTTCTAAATGCACAAGTTGATGTTAGTGCTGAGCAACGTGAGAACATCTTTCATACTCGATGTCAGATTCGAGATAAGGTGTGTGGGATGATCATTGATAATGGAAGTTGCACTAATGTTGCGTCAACTACCTTGGTGGAGAAATTGGGCTTAACTACCATTCCACATCCAGACCGTATAGTTTGCGATGGTTGAATGAGAATGGGGAGATTCGGGTGACAAAGCAAATTCTTGTGCCCTTTTCCATTAAAACCTATCATGACGAGGTTTTGTGTGACGTTGCGCCGATGTCAGCTAGCCATTTGTTACTGGGTCGTCCATGGCAGTTTGATAAGGATGTGACCTACAATGGACGAAAGAACACTTATTCTTTCATGCTGAATGGAAAGAAGGTGAACTTGTTACCATTGAGTTCTCAACAGGTTAGAGAGGATCAGTTACGAAGCCAACAAAAGGAGGTGCAATCACGTAAGGGGCTGTTGTTAGCCAAAAAAGGCGATATCAAACAGGCATTAGCTTCGACGGGGGTTGTTTTCATGATCTGGGCAAAGCAATTGCTACAAGTAGAAGGACTGGACTTACCAACACAGATTAAGGAATTGCTAGAAGAATTTAAAGATGTGTTTCCAGATGAATTACCTAAAGGGTTACCGCCTATTCGTGGAATTGAGCATCAAATTGATTTGGTGCCGGGAGCTTCACTTCCTAATAGACCAGCATACAGATGTAATCCAGCGGAAGCAAAAGAGATTCAAAGGCAGGTTGGTGAGCTTATAGAGAAGGGCTATGTTCGAGAATCACTTAGTCCATGTTCCGTACCTACTTTGCTTGTACCAAAGAAAGATGGTACCATGAGGATGTATATGGACAGCCGTGCTATCAACAAAATAACAGTTAAGTATCAATTTCCTATACCCAGACTTGATGATTTGCTTGATGAGTTGCATGGTGCTGCATTGTTTTCTAAAGTCGATTTGATGAGTGGTTATCACCAAATTAGAATGAAAGAGGGAGATGAATGGAAAACAGCATTTAAAACTAAACAGGGGTTATATGAATGGATGGTAATGCCGTTTGGGTTATCTAATGCGCCTAGTACATTTATGAGGCTTATGAATCATGTTTTGAGGAAGTATATTGGGCTGTTTGTTGTAGTATATTTTGACGATATCCTAGTGTATAGCAAGACCTTTCATGATCATGTGAAGCATCTTAGAGTTGTGTTTGAAACTTTGCGAGATTCTAAGTTGTATGGGAAACTCACAAAGTGTTACTTCTGTAAAGAAAGTGTCGTGTTTCTTGGATATATTATCTCTAGCAAGGGAGTTAAGGTTGATGAGGAGAAAATTGAGGCAATTCGGGACTGGCCAAAACCTGCTAGTATTGCTGATGTGAGGAGTTTTCATGGTTTAGCTTCTTTCTACAGGCGATTTGTGAAAGATTTCAGCTCTATTGTTGCTCCTATGACAGAATGCTTGAAAAAAGGAAACGAGTTTAGATGGAGTGCAGATGCTCAGAAAGCTTTTGAGCTAATTAAAGAAAAGTTGTGTACTGCTCCAGCTTTAGCACTTCCAGACTTTGCTAAAACATTTGAAATAGAGTGTGATGCTTCCGGAGTTGGAATTGGGGCTGTTTTGATGCAAGAAAAGAGGCCGATTGCATTCTTCAGTGAAAAGTTAAATGGAGCACGTTTGAACTACTCTATTTATGACAAGGAGTTCTATGCTTTGATTCGAGCTCTGGAGGTATGGCAGCACTACTTGTTGCCAAAAGAATTCGTTATTCATACTGATCATGAATCCTTGAAGTATCTTAAGGGGCAAAGCAAGCTGAATCGAAGTGTTCCTAGTGATTTTGTTCATATTCATTGAGGTCGTGTATGGCTTTAATCCTTGTGTTCCTATTGATCTTGTTCATATTCCAATTGATGAGAGGACATCTATGGATGGAATTAGAAAGGCAGAATTGATGAAGAAACTACATGAGCAGGTTCGATTACATATTGAGGAGAAAACAACAAAGTATGCTAAACAAGCTAACAAGGGGCGGAAAATGGTTAGGTTTGAACCTGGTGATCTTGTTTGGATTCATCTTAGTAAGGGCAGATTTCCAAGCAAACGCAAGTCCAAGTTGATGCCAAGAGCTGATGGTCCATTTCGGATTATAGAGAAGGTGAATGATAATGCGTATAAGGTAGATCTTCCTGGTGATTACAATGTATCATCTACTTTTAATGTGAAAGACTTGACTCCATACTTGGATGATGACGACGATTATGATTTGAGGACAAATCATTATCAACCCGGGGCTGATGATGTGCATCATGGGAATGATAATCCATCTCGTAAAGGTAAATCAAATATGCAAGAGGATTCAGATGGTTCAATGACAAGAGCGAGAGCGAAACAACTACAAAGGACCTTGACGAGTCAGATTGGAACGATTGAAGCTGTGTCGGAGTTAAAATTTGGCAATCAGTTTCAAATTGGTTCAAGGGTGCTTAGTTGCCTACAATTGGAGCTTAAAGATGGGAAGAGCCCTTAATTGTTCTGTTGATGCTGGACTACTTGAATTTGGGTTGATAATGCAAATAAGTTAATAAATTGATGCTGTTTACGTCAGAACAGTAGATAAATTTGAACCCGAATTTGAAGTCATCCATTGCATGTGAAAACAAGACTAATCTAGGTGGATTTCAAGTTCAGAACGTGATCTTTCCAGATTGTCCAACCATGATTGCATTGGACTTTTGTGCAAGAAGTTATAGCCATTTTAAATTCGGTCTGTTTATGTTTCAATTAAAGTCAGAAAATGTGTGCTAGTGTAATTTGTCTGGTTACTTTGTCAAAGTCCAAGTTTTGGGCTTGATTTCTGTCATGTTGAATTTTCCTAAGTGTGGAGGGATGTTCCATTATAAATATGGCATCAGAATATGTAATAAACAACTTTTGGCCAATATTTGAACTTAATTCCGAGAATTAAGAGTTATTCTTCCAAATTGATTTGTGAAGAACCCTACTGAATTATCACTCTTCAATCACAAAGAGTGCGGCGTCAAAATTCTAGATTGATCTTTGTGGCGTCCAGATCGACTTATCAAAGTATCACTCTAGTTTATCCTCCATTTTTATTTACCTTAAAAATACTATAATCTAGCCTAAACACCAAAAGAAAGACAATACAACCAGACCCATCCTTCATCCATTTTCGTCAGATTCATTGTTGCCGATTTTTGAATCATTCACGACACAACACACATAGTTGGGGAAGATGTAATCAACGCTGTTAGGTCCTTCTTTCAGAGTCGGAGAATGCTTAAAGAAATGAATGCTACATCCATTTTCCTTATTCCTAAAGTTGCCAATCCTACGAGGTTGACAGATTTTCGTCCTATATCTTGCTGCAATACCGTGTACAAATGCATCGCTAAGATTCTAGCTAGGAGAATCAAAGCTATTTTGCCATCCTTAGTAGGTCCGTATCAGACTGCTTTTATCTCTGGACGGAGAATCAGCGACAACATTCTTTTGTCTCAGGAACTAATGAAAGGCTATCATAAATCTACGGGACCTGCCCGTTGTGCTATGAAAGTAGATCTGATGAAGGCTTATGACTCGGTTCGGTGGGATTTCGTTGACGCTATGTTAAGAAAAATGGGATTCCCTAGAACAGTCATTGATTGGATTATGGTTTGTGTTACATCATGTCAATTCTCTATCAACGTCAATGGTGAGCTTGCAGGTTATTTTCAAGGGGGGAGAGGGCTTCGACAAGGGGATCCACTTTCTCCATATTTCCTTCCAATTCTAATCCTATGATAGGGCAAAAGGATGAGATTGCTTGGCTAGATTCACCAAATCACAGATTCTCTATCAAAGTAGCTTGGGAACAACTAAGATTTCATCATCCGGTAGTTGAATGGCATGACACTGTGTGGTTCAAAAATGCTGTTCCAAGACATTCGTTTCTTCTTTGGGTGGCTGTCCAACAAAAACTTACAACTCAAGATAGACTTCATCGATTTGGTATACATGGTCCCAATAGATGCTCACTCTGTCTCCGTAATAAGGAAGATCACAACCACTTGTTCTTTGAATGCTCCTATACTAGAGCGATCTGGTGGGATGTTTGTGATAGATGCAACATTCCAAGAATGACAAAAGGATGGGATGAATGGATTGGATGGGCTACTGTCACTTGGCATGGCAAAAGTTTCATCAATTTTTCTCGTAAACTCAGTTTTGCAGCTACAGTGTATCATATCTGGCAAGAAAGGAATGCAAGGACCTTTGCTGGAATATCTAGAACTCAGAATTTGGTCTTTCATCAAATCGAATGTATCATCCGTGATAAGCTTGATTTGATGAGGAATGTCCTACCAACAGAAGAAAATAAAAGGATCCAACGAGCTTGGAGGGTCAATAACATAGATT
Source organism: Populus euphratica (assembly GCF_000495115.2). Lineage (NCBI taxonomy): Eukaryota > Viridiplantae > Streptophyta > Magnoliopsida > Malpighiales > Salicaceae > Populus > Populus euphratica. The sequence goes on from NW_011500904.1 coordinate 19,275, forward strand.
TTTCATTTGATATTTAGCTGGTTGTATTGGTTTCCCTAACTAATCAAGTTAGGTCTTGAGTTTTCTGTTCGGTGGCTAGCCTGTAGCCATCTGTTGTTTTACATTTTTGTTCTCATTGTAAATCTGGGGTATGCCCCTTATAATCTTTGTATTGTTTTCCTTTAATATATACGTCAACGTACCAAAAAAAAAACTCATCTACTTGCCTTTGAAGCTCCTTCGTCTCCTCGGGGTTGCTTCTATAGGCTGGACGGTTAGGAATTGAAGCTCCGAGCAGAAGATCAATTTGATGTTCAATCCCCCTTAATGGTGGTAATCCATTAGGGATGTCTTCAAGGAATATATCATCAAACTCCTGCATCAAAGAAACAGCCACACTAGGAATAGCAGAATCAAGATCGTTAGTGTTAAAATAAGCCTCCTTATACACAAGTAAGATCATTGGCTTATTAGCGAAAAATGCAGATCTGATTTGAGATCCTTTTGCATAAAAATTAGGTTGTTCCCTCCACTCTCAACCGGTTTAATTAATGATTTAGGTTTAGCCGAATCTGATGGTTTTCTCTCACCATTGTCCTCACGTGAATTTTCACTCTTCTCATCCGCACATTCCTTTTTTAATTTGATTTGATCATCATACACTTGTTTCGGAGAAAGAGGTACAAGAGTGATGGTTTTACCATCCTTTACAATAGTGAACCTATTTCTAAACCCATCATGAATCGCTTTCAGGTCAAACTGCCATGGATGCCCCAAAAGTAAGTGACTAGCATGCATCGGGATGACATCACATAAAATCTCATTAGAATACTTCCCAATAGCAAACGCAATTAAAACCTGCTTAGTAACCCTCACTTCGCCACATTCATTCAACCATTCTAATCTATAAGGCCTAGGATGCTTAATACAACTCAGATTCAATTTCTTCACAAGTGTATCACTAGCAACATTAGCACAACTACCTCCATCAATTATCATGCTACATACCTTGTTTTGGATGTGACATTGAGTGAAATATATTTTCCCGTTGTTGATCTACATCATCTTCTTTGATTTGCATGTTCAGCGCACGTCTTGTAACCAAAGCCTCCCCCTCAACAGGATATGCAATCTCCTCATCGCTACAATCCACCAAAGGTGGCATCTCTTCACTTTCAGATTTGTCACTTTCAGATTCGTCACTTTCAGATTCAACATCCCCATTGTCTCTTATAAGCATAACTCTTCGGTTTGGACACTGAGATGCAATGTGCCCCTTCCCTAAACATTTAAAGCATTTAATATCTCTATCACGAGTAGGTTGAGATTCAGATTTACCTTTTCCATCCGTATAAGTATCCTTTTTGGCCTTAGGTGGTTCAGCCTTTGCATACGGCTTTGGTTGGACAGCCCCCTCTCTTTTCAAATTCAGCCTCCATGTTGAGGAAGATGAGCCGAATTGGTCTGAAAACGTGTACTGCCCCTTCTCTTTATTTGCCTCTCTACCTTCGTTGCCATATGGACCATGTCTTCCAATTCCACACAGTGTTGTAATTCTACAACATTTGCAATGTCCCTATTCAGTCCATTTAGAAACCTAGCCATAGTAGCTTCCCGATCCTCAATCACGTTGGCCCGAATCATGGCAATCTCCATTTCCTTGAAATACTCATCCACGGACCTAGAACCCTGATTCAAACCCTGCAATTTCAGATACAAATCTCTATAATAGTGGTTAGGCACAAATCGCCTTCTCATCAACACTTTCATCTCCTCCCAGGACGCTACCGGCCTCTCTCCACTCCGTCTTTTACTAGTAACATTCTGATCCCACCAAATCAGTGCATAATCCATGAATTCGATGACTACCAATTTCACTTTCTTTGCCTCCGAATAGTTATGGCAATCAAAAATCCAATCCACCTTTTTTTCCCACTCCAAATATGCCTCGGGATCGTTTTTACCTTGAAAAGAAGGTATTTTCAGTTTGATAGCATCCAAATCACCATCTAAATCAGCATGTCCCCCAACACTGCGGAAATTTTCCCTTTGGCCGAATTGGCCCCTAGTTCTATTCCTATAATCCCTTCGGTTTCTAGGCTGCCGAAAACCTTCCCGGTAGTCTATGGCCTCATCATCAAAAACACCATCACCGATATCACCAACGACCACCTCAAAATCCTCACAATCAGCCCACCTTGTTGGCCTGTTGGCCCTACTGCTATTGTTTGCTTTCGGTTCCACCCCAAGCTTCACATTTTGGGTGCTCGTACCAGCCTCGTTACCACGTTTCTCCACCCTATCAAGTCTGTCGCACACATTTCCCATCACAAAATTCATCCTCTCCATCATTTGTGTCATGGCTTGCATTTGAAATGTAAGTTCTCCCTCGGGATGGGGCGGTGTATTGTTTTGATCTGACATGATAGTACCTGCAAAAGTATTATTTTGATCTGACATGATAGCACATGTAAAAAGTGGTTAGTGGTAAAAGAAAATTTATCCTCGCGTCACTCGTGTTTCGCTCAAACACTCTTAATATCCTCACACGCTCACACCTCTCGTCTCACCTTCTTGCGGTTCTTGCGAAACTGAAACCAACACCAAATAGAACCAACTTGGCAGCGCTATCCAAATATATATATGACTCAAGAAGCAATGAAAAAACTAGAAAACAAGCAAAACGAAACTGCGATGATAGTCTCGTGAGTAGCAAGCGAGTCTATCCAAAATATGAACGAAACTGAAGACTCGAATAAAAACAGCAACAAAAAAATATACAAAATCATTAAACATCACCCAAATATGTTGGATATGATGAAAATAAACTACAAGAAACGAAATCAACAAAAAGAAAGCGAATTTCAAACGGTGACGCAAGATAGACTCGTTTACGACAAGTTAAGTCCGAATCTGGAACCTAAAGTAAATAATGTCCAATTGAGTTACAATTTCAGCTATAATGCGATATCAACCCAAATAGACAGAATATAACGTTTGAGAAATTTATGACAACGTTTGATATACTGACGTAAAAACGTTATGAATCAGACCTGAATTTGAAACCCAAAGAAAATGATATCAAATTGACCCCAAATTTGATGTGTAATGCTATTAGGACCCCAGTAATTAGAATATCAAATTTGAGATATTTCCGAGTTGATTTGATCCAATTGTCCCTTGTTTAGTTTTCTGCGGCAGAATCTAATAAACGCCTTTTTGAACAACTTTTCTTTTCTTTTCTCTTTTCTCTCTCTCTTTTTTTTATGTTACTGATATATTTTGAACAATAACAGAATGAAATAACAATTTTTTTTTTATATGCCACAAATTCAAGGAGAACAAGAAATTGGATACTAAGGAATTTTTTTGCGGAGTTAACAAGAAACGAAAATTTTAGGAGGATATAACCTGATTAATGGAGCCAAGCTCTGATACCAAATGATGCGAACCTCGTGATCACATGGTCACGCAACCCACACGCAAAGACGTCAATTCCCGGAAAGCCAAGTAAATCAGGTTTGATAGGAGTGTGACACAAAGATAACTTGTACCTAGGCACCAGCACTATTGAAAACAGAAACCCCCACCCAACGAATATTGATTCGCGAACGAGAAGTATAAGGATGACGCCATGAAGACAGTTGTTCTTCGATAAGTCGTTTTCAGTTCTTTAGAGAACCAAGGAAGGGAGATTATCCCACCAACACACAATAAGTGCAGCAAAGAAGTTTTATTAATCTGAAAATTGCATAACCTTTACATGTTTGGGTTATGCCTTTATTTATACTGAATTTGAACTTAAAGAAACCCTAATGGACCTCCCTTAGGTGGACTTATATGTAGCCCACTTACAATTGACCCAAATAAGTAATAATAAGCCAAAAACTAAGAAGAAAATACTAAAAATACTAAAAATCCGAAAATACCATCCTAAATAAGCTAGAATCACCCAAAAACTAAGAAGAAAATACTAAAAATCCGAAAATACCATCCTAAATAAGCTAGAATCAGATTTGTCACCCTTAAGAAGTCCTAAACAAAATTGGAAAAATCTGATTTGGAAAATTTGTGTTGCTGCCCCCTTTGATGTCCTTGATTAGCTTGGAATTCCTTGTTTAACTTGGACAAATAAGAAAACAAAAATTACCTTGGAATTCCTTGTTTAACTTGGACAAATAAGAAAACAAATTTCCTCCTTTGTTGCTGATTTAATTACTTTCCTTCCTAAGTGAGGAAAAGCATTAAATAGTCCTCCCCTCTTTAGGAATAAGATTTGGCCAACTTCCTTACTTAGTTAGGAGAATAAATTGCTGACTCTTTATCCTTGTAGTATTAGAAAAGACAAGCCTAACAAGGCTGGTATTGGGCCGGACACATCAACCCCTTGTTCCACATGAATTGGGCTCTTCTTGGACCTGAACTAAATGAATTAAAGGCTGTCCTTCATGCTCCTTAAATGTCCCAAGCCCCTCTAGGTCCATTTTGTTCCATATGTTCTAAACAAGCCCATTCAATGCTTCTTTAAGCTTTTTAGCCCTAGCTCTTATGATTGGCCCAATTGGCACCTCCAATGGGTTGTTGGCATGATTACGCTTGGTTTTTGGCTGATCCGCATCACTTAGTTTTTATTGATGATTTCTAAGTCAACAGCAAATGTGTGAGCTATCAAATCCATAAATCTCACATGCTAGTAGTTTCGTTGATGATTTCTTACATGGCAGCAAATTAGTTTTCATTAATGATTGATATAATCAAAAGATTGATGTCTTCTCCCAAGTGGAAGAGTGTCGAAGTAATAAATAAATTATAGATAACAATAATAAAACAACAACAATAATAATAGTAATAATACTAATAATAATACTAGTAGTAGTAATAATAATAATAATGCTAGTAACAATAGTAGTAGTAGTAGTAATTCTAATACTACTACTAATAATAATAGAAGAAGAAAAAGAAAAAGAAAAAGTTGATGAGAACTTTGAGATGAAAGATTAACGTAAGGATTAAACAATGATTACAACAAATGTTATAAATTGTTAACATGATTACATTAATTATCTTATTCGATTAATGCTAATACTTATAAATGTTGTCAGACATTCATGATTATAACTTATGTTAACAACAAATCAAGTTCCTTTCGTGGCTTAGGTGTTGGTTATACCATACAGTATTAAAGAGTGAACAAGATAACAAATAAAAAACATGTTAATATCAAACATTAAGGTCCATGTTAAGTTTACACTATACTTATTCTTACACTATTAGTGTAACCTTTTCACTTTAACATAAGAAACTTAACTAAACATAGTAAATGAAAGAAAAATAAATAAAAAAATAAGAACATAAATAGGATAAAAGTTAACTAAGTAAAGGAAAGGAAATGAAAGGCATAAACTTGATATTTATGAAAGCAAAACATAAGCAATACAAAGAAAGAAAGCAACAACATGATCTTGATTTGGAAACCAAGATGCCTAAATGCATGGCAAATTACTCCTTTTATAGACCAAAATTAGGAATTATTGATTTGATGACTAATTGATGAGTGGGTGGCCAACTATTAATTTGGTGACAATCCTTATCTTCTCTTGTCTACCCAAAATATCATTAGTAACGTCAAAATTGGAACCGCTTGAAAACATAAAAGTGGTACAAAATTGTCTTAGCTTTTCAGTTCTTAAACTCATTAATCAATTCTTTTATTTAACGATAAGCCTTCATTTAAAATAAACATTTACCATAAATTAAAGGTATCTTATATTATTAGATATGTTATTATAAAACATGCTTTAGTTAAGGAGTTATCGATAATATAAAAGCTTGATAAAAATACGCTTTTAAATAGTAATCATACCCCCCAACCAGCTTATTACTAGTCCATAGTAATTAAAATGTTAAAATAGAAATAATTTACAAATTCCACAAAGCAAGGTATTGATTATTCAACTTCCATTAATATATCCAGAAAAACAAACTCTCATTAAATTTATATATCTGCTCAGTACCTCTTAAATAAGATATTAGTAAACCTTTCTTTTGTGCTCAATATATCAACACATAGTTACGGGACTTTACTTGGAAGAAAACAAAATTTTTGTTCTAATGTTTAAGTTTAACTTCCTTAGGTTGAGATTTTTTATTCTTTTTTTTTTAAATATATATACATGTAACTTAAAACACAATGTATCTTTAACCCATGTAACGAGCTTTTGGCTAATGACTTCCAGACCAGTTGGGCTTAGGGCATTAGTTGTTGAGACACCCCTATAAGTTTAGTAACTCGAGTTGCAGATACTGATACGTACTCATGTAACAAACGTTGGGCCAATAGCTCCCAAGTCAGTTGACATTAGGGT
>NW_011500904.1:25638-68253 GCF_000495115.2 Populus euphratica
ATACTGATATGTAGATAGTGTAATGTTTGATTCCCTTAAGCATTTCTCCTCAACCCATGTGGCAAGCATTGAGCCAATAGCTCCTAAGTCTGTTGACTTTAGGGTATTAGGTGTGAAAACACACATTCAGGCTTAATTGCTTAAGTTAGGAGGCTATGAAACCAAACTTTTTTTTTTATCATCATTTGTTTTGCTCTTTTTTTTTTTGTTTTTTTGCAATTTATATGTTATCCCTTTCCCTTAGTTGTTATCTTTAATAAAATAATATAAATAATGTAATAATCCATTATACAACCCACAAATCATATGTTAAAGTGTGTTTGTAAAAATTAAGGTTTAAGAATACATGTTGAATAAGTATATTAGCATAATTAAGTGATAACAATGCGAGAGTTTGTAAACCTGCATATTTCAAGAAGTATTTTGATAGACCTTGTTATGAATATTGCAAATAACCATTGAAAAATGTTAACTAATATTCATCTTAAGAGTCAATAAAATTCCTCCTTACTCTGCCATCTTAGTAAGAATAGTTTGCAAATGTTTTATGAAAAAGAAAACATAGTTAGTTTTCTTTTTAATATCAACTACTACCTTCTTTCCCCAACTAAAATGAGACATTGTCCTCAATATCCTAAGGTAGAAAGATAGAGTATAGAAGACATCACCTAAAACACTGAAAACTAACAAACCTGAAACACAATTAAACAAATATACAAAACAAAAAAACACAAATATTATGCTATTAATAAAACCAAAGGAAACAAGTTTTTACAAACTAAGACTCAAATTGCAGTTATGATTGTGGCTCACATCTTCCCTTGGTTTTATATCCAAGAATAGTTTAAACGCCCTTTATGGATCGAGGATAGGTGATGCAATGATATTATTCGATGGTTTCACCCACATTTAAGTAGTGTTTAGCCTGTGTTTTATATATAAAATGCCTTGATATCCTTTGTTGTATGTTTTGAAGGCACTTTTGGATGAAAGATTCAAAAAAGAGTAAATTTGAGGTAATTGATAGATTTGACCTTCAGTCGATGTTTTGTGCAAAGCGTAAGCTCTAGAGGTGGAAATGAAGTGATTCCAGTGGTATTAAAAAGCTAACATCCATACCTTTCTAGACATCTAAGGCAAGAAAATAAAACAAAGGAGAGCAGAAGGAGGCAGCAGTCAGCAGAGAATAAACACAAATTCTCTCCTCTATAAACCCAAAAATCATGTTCTCTTCATTCTTTAGGAGTAGTTGTTTAATAATTATGCAAGGTTAAGCTCTTTTCTTGGTTGTAAGGACAAAACAAACCTTTGGATTTCAAGAACTGTGAGATTTATTCTTCCTTTTATTTTTAGTTATGTTATGAATGAGTATGATTGTTTTCCTACGCATATTTCCAATGATTGTTGATGATTGCTAGAGTGAACTCTAAGTTATTGTTGTGAACAAGTTATTGCTAAGTTTAATATCAAAACTGGAGTTGTGATATACGAACTTATGAAACAACTAAGCTTGATAATTATGGGGGAACTACATTATTGAACTTAGGGAGAACATTTAAACAAAGTGACACAAGCTGCGAACACCTTGTATGTTCATTGTGATGAAATTATCTACTTCTTAAAGCTGCCATTAAATTGAATCATTAATGCGGACACTTTGATCGTTTCTTGGTTAGGATTAGTTATATGGCGTATCCGTTAATTAATCAACGTTAAGAAAAGATAAAATTTCAGAACATAAACTGCAATTTTCGTTTCAAGAATAGGTTCTAATTTTCATTGGTGGATGTGTGCTTGGGATCTTTTTTTTTTTGGTAAGTTGACGTACGTATTAAAAGAAAAGGATACAAAGATTATAAGGGGCATACCCCAGGTTTACAATGAAAACATAAACGTAAAATAACAGATGGCTATAGGCTAGCCACCGAACAGAAAACATAGACCTAACTAGATTCGTTAGGGAAATTGACATGATGAAAAGATTGATGTCTTCTTCCAAGTGCAGGAGTGTCGAAGTAATAAATAACCCAGCAAGACCGGGGTCGAACCACAGGGAGGTTAATTGTACAAATTATAAACAACAATGATAAATAACAACAATAGTAACAGTAGCAATAATAATAATACTAGTAGTAGTAGTAGTAGTAATAATAATAAAGAAAGAGATAGAGAAGAAGAAGAAGAAGATGAGAACTTTGAGATGGAATATTAATGTAAGGATTAAACAATGATAATAACAAATGTCAAGGTTAGAGGTTCCACTAATGGTATGTCAAACAAGTATAGTATAAACTCTTATTATTCAATTGGAAACCACACACAAAGGAGGTTTCAATCAGATTATAGATTGTTAACATGATTACATTAGTCATCTTATTCGATTAATGCTAGTACTTGTAAATTGGAAGAAAACAAAATTTTTGTTCTAATGTTTAAGGTTAACTTCCTTGGGTTGGGATTATTATTTTTGTCTTTTTTTTTTAAATATATATACATATAATTTAAAAACATCATGCATCTTTAACCCATGTAACGAGCTTTCAGCTAATGACTCCCAAACCAATTGGTCTTAGGGCATTAGGTATTAAGACACCCCTACGAGCTTAGTAACTCGGGTCGCAGATACTAGTATGTAGATAGTGCAATGTTTGATTCTCTTAAGCTTTTCTCCTCAACCTATGTAACAAGCGTTGGGCCAATAGCTCCCAAGTCAGTTGACTTTAGGGTATTAGGTGTTGAAACACCCCTTCGGGCTTAATTGCTTAGGTTAGGGAGGCTACGAAACCAAACTTATCTACATTTTTATTATTATCATTTTTTTTCTTTTTTTTTCTTTTTTTGGTTTTTTTCTTTTTTCTTTTAATTATATACTATCCCTTTCCCTTAGTTGTTACCTTTAACAAAAGAACATAAATAATGTAATAATCCAATGTGCAACCCACAATCATATGTTAAAGTGTGTGTGTAAATTAAGGTTTAAGAATACATGTTAAATAAGTATATGAGCAGAATTAAGTGATAACAATGCGAGAGTTTGTAAACCTGAATATTTCAAGAAGTATTATAATAGACCTTGTTAAGAATGGTTACTAAGATGCGTCTCAAGAGTCATAAAAGTTCTCCTTACTTTGCCATCCTAGTAACAACAATTATGCACATGCTTTATGAAATGAAAAACAATTTTATTTTTTTTATCAACTACTACCCTCTCCCCCCAACCAAAACGAGACATTGTCCTCAATGTTTTAAGGTAGAAAGATAGAGTATAGAAGATATCACCTGAAATAATGAACATTGACAAACCTGAAACATACTGAAACAAATATAAGTAACAACAAAACACAATAATAAAACCAAAAGACACAAAGATTCACAAATGAAGGGTCAAATCCAATCTAAGCTTTTTACGACTTTCCTTAGTTGACCAATTTATGGGACTCATGGAAGGATCAATTACAGGAATGAAAGATTGTAATTGGTCAATCAATTGTTCAGCAGTAGCAGTAGAGATTATGATTTGTCGTGCAAAAGATGTTAGAAATTCCTGTTCCACAGCATGATCAAGAAAAGACAACGACTTATCATAATAAGCATTAACATTTAACAAACCTATGGGTTTATGGTGAATGTGCAGTTGGGCCCAAGAGGAAATATGAAAGATCTCTTTCAATGTACCTAGACCACCTGGTAAAGCAATGAAGGCATCAACATGGTTAAACATTGCATTCATTCGAGCTGACATTGTGGAGACCTGAAGTTCCTCTCCAATTGTTTTTCCAATGATGTCTCCTTGTGCTAAAGCTTCGGTGACAACCCCCAAAACTTGACTACCTCCTAAAAATGCAGCTATTGACATACCTCCCATTAACCCAAAACTGCCTCCTCCATACACTAAATAAATCCTTCTCTCAGCTAGCACTTGACCAAGATGATTGGCTGATTCTAAAAACTCCTTTTCTTTCCCAGGACTAGATCCACCAAAAACACAAATATTTCTTATATGATGACCTGAGGAACTTGCCATTTCTACACACTTCTGTATTTGTTGAATGTATGGGTTGAGTAGAAATGAAAGGAAGGAAGAGAGGGTTTTATAGATGAGAAATTAGAAAGACAATCATACCACCTATATGTAGGCTAGCTAGAGTCTCACTCTCTCTCTCTCTTTATTTATTTATTTACTTTTCAAAAAGCATGTGTATGTATAGGTAGTTGTGATTGTGGCTCATATCTTCCCTTGGTTTTACGTCCAAGAACGGTTTAAACGCTCTCTATGGGTCGGGGATAAGCTTCCCATCTAGTTTTCTTAAAAACTCGCAAACATGGTCTTTTTTAGTCAGATTTCCAAGACTATGTCAAGCATGTTCTTTATGAAAATGGGTTCATAAGTCATGAATTGCATGATACTTATCTCAACTATGATGAGACTTAAGAGTCAATAGAAGATTATCTAAAGACTCTTTGTGTTTTGAAATAAATCCCACCTTTTGACAATTTTCACAGTTTTTGTGGAATGCATGTGACTCCTTGAATATGGTGGGCCAGTAAAATCCACTTTGTAAGATTTCTACATTCCTCTTTTTTGACGAGAAATGATCCCCACGTGCCTTAGAGTGACAAAATTTAATGAAATTACTTACCTCATTTTCGGGAAAGCATCTTTGAAATATTTAATCAGGACGATAATTGAATAAGTAAGGGTCATCCCAATAAAAGTTTTGCATGTTGCTCAAAAATTTTCTTTTGTCTTCAGTACTCCTGTGAACTGGCAAAAATCCTGAAGCAAGAAATTTGATATTTTTAGCAAACCAAGGCATTGAACTAAGAGAAAGTAGAGATTCATCAGGAAAGTAATAATTGATTGGTGTGATGTTGGGTGTCGAATCTGTTGTAACTTTTGATAAAAGATCTGCATCAACATTTTCGGTGCCTTTTTCATCATCGATTTCTTCCTGATTGGTTATGGCATGAGGAAATGGAAGTGCTAGCAGGGAATCAGTCTTTTCCGTCTTTCATCAAATCGAATGTATCATTCGTGATAAGCTTGATTTGATGAGGAACGTCCTACCAACAGATGAAAATAAAAGGATCCAACGAGCTTGGAGGGTCAATAACATAGATTCTTCATTTGATATTTAGTTGGTTGTATTGGTTTCCCTAACGAATCAAGTTAGGTCTTGAGTTTTCTGTTCGGTGGCTAGCCTGTAGCCATCTGTTGTTTTACATTTCTGTTCTCATTGTAAATCTGGGGTATGCCCCTTATAATCTTTGTATCGTTTTCCTTTAATATATACGTCAACTTACCAAAAAAAAAATCAGTCTTTTCCTTGCAATATTCAGATTCAACCCCTTCCTTACCCTTAGAGATTGACTCATCATCTTTCTCACAAGGTTCAAGAGTGGGTTTTTTAATAACCCTGCCACTGCGAAGAGTGATGACTAATTTGACTCGATCCATGTGTTGACTTCCAAAACTACTTGCATTTGCATTGTATTACCCATTGGGATTTTGCTGTGGTTGAGATGGAAACTTACCTTTCTCTTGAAAATTGAGAGCAGATGTGAATTTTGCAAGAGTATCTTTAAAATCTGTTATGCTTTGAGCAAGTTGAGTGTTGATTGTCTCTTGCTTTTCAATGAATGCATACAAAGTTTCCTCAACATTTCTTCTAGGAGGTGGAGCATAAGGAGGTGCATATCCATGAGAATTTTGGAAATTGTGGTGTGCTTGAAATGGTGGTTGTGAAGTTTGTGCATTGTCATTATCACTCTTTCAACTAAAATTTGGATGATTTCTCCAACCAGGGTTGTATGTTTGTGAGTATGGGTTGTGGTTGGCCCTTTGGAAACTGTTTAAAGCATGGGCTTGTTCATGGAGACATTCCTTAAAAGAAGGCAAGGTTGGACAATCGTTGGTTGAGTGTTCATTTGTTTCACAGATTTGACACACAATGTTTGTTACTGGTTGAGTGTTCATTTGTTTCACATATTTGACATGCAATGTTTTCAATAGATTTAAATTGACCACTCTTTTTCAATTCTAGTGCCTCGACTTTTCTAGCTAAAGATGCAAACTTAGCTTGAAGGTCAAGATCTTCCCTAAGGTTGTACATACCTCCACTAGATGTATGAGGTTGAGTTTTACTCGGTGCCTCATAAGTACCCGCAGTGTCCCAATTTTGAGCATTTTCAGCTAACAAGTCTAAGTACTCCATTGCTTCATCAGGGTCTTTATCTTCAAAAGTTCCATTGCACATCAATTCAACCATTTGCCTATCTCTAGGTGTTAACCCTTCATAGAAATGTGAAACCAATCTCCATGTTTCAAAACCATGATGAGGGCAAGTACTAAGCAAGTCTCGATACCTATCCCAACATTGGTAAAATGTTTCTCCTGGTTTTTGAGTGAAAGTGGTGATTTGTCTTCTGAAAGAGTTTGTTCTATGAGATGGGAAAAAGTTCTTTAAAAATTATTGTTGCATTTCATCCCAAGCACGAATTGATGCTGGTCTCAAATTTTGTAGCCATGTTTTAGCTTTATCTTTTAATAAAAAAGGAAAAAGCTTTAATCTGATGGTGTTCATGCTACAATTTAAATTATTATATGTGTTGCAGACCTCCTCAAATTCTCTTAAATGCAAGTATGGATTTTCCAATTCTAAGCCATGAAAAGAAGGAAAAAGTTGAATAATGCCTGGTTTAAAATTAAAATGAGATGCATCAGGAGGAAAAACTATGCATGATGGTGCACTTGTTCTTGTGGGATTCATGTGGTCTCTAAGTGTTCTAGCACGGTTATTCTCATTATTCTCAAATAAAAATTTTGCACATTGCTCAAAAATTTTCTTTTGTCTTCAGTACTCCAGTGAGCTGGCAAAAATCCTGAAGCAAAAAAATTGATATTTTTAGCAAACCAAGGCATTGAACTAAGAGAAAGTAGAGATTTATTAGGAAAGTAATCATCGATAGGTGTGATGTCGGGTGTCGAATTTGTTGTCACTTTTGATAAAAGATCCGTATCAACATTTTCGGTGCCTTTTTCATCCTCGATTTCTTCCTGATTGGTCATGAATGCATACAAAGTTTCCTCAACATTTCTTCTAGGAGGTGGAGCATAAGGAGGTGCATATCCATAATAATTTTGGAAATTATGGTGTGCTTGAAACTGTGGTTGTGAAGTTTGTGCATTGTCATTATCACTCTTCCAACTAAAATTTGGATGATTTCTCCAACCAGGGTTGTATGTTTGTGAGTATGGGTTGTGGTTGGCCCTTTGAAAACTGTTTAAAGCATGGGCTTGTTCATGTGGTTGGCCCTTTGGAAACTGTTTAAAGCATGGGCTTGTTCATGGAGACATTCCTTAAAAGAAGGCAAGGTTGGACAATTATTGGTTGAGTGTTCATTTGTTTCACATATTTGACACACAATGTTTTCAACAAATTTTAATTGACCACTCTTTTTTAATTCTAGTGCCTCGACTTTTCTAGCTAAAGATGCAAACTTGGCTTGGAGGTCATGATCTTCCCTAAGGTTGTACATACCTCCACTAGATGTATGAGGTTGAGTTTTACTCGGTGCCTTATAAGCACCGGCGGTGTCCCAATTTTTAGCATTTTCAGCTAACAAGTCTAAGTACTCCATTGCTTCATCAAGGTCTTTATCTTCAAAAGTTCCATTAGCACATCAATTCAACCATTTGCCTATCTCTAGGTGTTAACCCTTCATAAAAATGTGAAACCAATCTCTATGTTTCAAAACCATGATGAGGACAAGTACTAAGCAAGTCTCGATACCTATCCCAACATTGGTAAAATGTTTCTCTTGGTTTTTCAGTGAAAGTAGTGATTTGTCTTTTGAAAGAGTTTGTTCTGTGAGATAGGAAAAACTTCTTTAAAAACTGTTGTTGCATTTCATCCTAAGCACGAATGGATCCTGGTCTTAAATTTTGTAGCCATGTTTTAGCTTTATCTTTTAATGAAAAAGGAAAAAGCTTTAATCTGATGGTGTTCATGCTACAATTTAAATCATTATATTTGTTGCAGACCTCTTTAAATTCCCTTAAATGCAAGTATGGATTTTCCAATTCTAAGCCATGAAAAGAAGGTAAAAGTTGAATAATACCTGGTTTAAAATTAAAATGAGATGCATCAGGAGGAAAAACTATATAATGTCTGGTTTAAAATTAAAATGAGATGCATCAGGAGGAAAAACTATGCATGATGGTGCACTTGTTCTTGTGGGATTCATGTGGTCTCTAAGTGTTCTAGCACGGTTATTCTCATTATTTTCATTATGAAGTGATTGATTATCTTCTTCAGCCATATTTTCTGAAAATGATGAGGATACCCTACAAAGTCTACCACTTGATGTACGTGACCACACTCTCATGCACGTGTAGGAATAAAATAAAAAAGAAGAAGAAAGCAAAAGAAGGAGGAAGAAAACAAAATAAAAAGAAACAAAAGAAAAGAAACAAAGTTATATACAAGAAAAATGAAAAGAGAAAATAAAATAAATACTATAATTTATACAAGAACTTACCTCCCCGGCAACGGTGCCAAAAACTTGACACGACTAAAGATTGATGTCTTCTCCCAAGTGCAGGAGTGTCGAAGTAATAAATAACCCGGCAAGACCGGGGTCGAACCACAGGGAGGTTAATTGTACAAATTATAAACGACAATAGTACAACAACAATAATAATAGTAATAATAATAATAACAACAATGACAATAACAATAATAACTATAATAATAATAGTAATAATAATAATAGTAATAATAATAATAGTAATAATAATAATAGTAATAATAATAATAATAATAATAATAATAATAATAACAGTAATACTAATAATACTAATAATAATAATAATAATAATAATAATAATAATAATAATAGTTTTAGTAGTAGTAATAATAATAATAATAATAAAGAAAGAGAAGAAGAAGAAGATGATGAGAACTTGGAGATGGAAAATTAATGTAAGGATTAAACAATAATAATAACAAATGTCAAGGTTAGAGGTTTCACTAATGGTATGTCAAACAAGTATAGTATAAACTCTTATTATTGAATTGGAAACCACACACAAAGGAGGTTCCAATCAGATTATATATTGTTAACATGATTACATTAGTCATCTTATTCAATTAATGCTAATACTTGTAAATCTCGTCAAGCATTCATGATTATAACTTATGTTAACAACAAATCAAGTTCCTTTCATAGCTCAGGTGTAGGTTATACCATACATTATGGGCTATGAAAGGCCAAGCATTTGTTGTACCAAGTGTTATACAACATAAATCAAGATTAGTCATTTAACAAGCAAAGTATTAAAGAGTGAACAAGATAACAAATATAAAACATGTTAGTATCAAACATTAAAGTCCATATTAAGTTTACATTATACTTATTCTTACACCATTAGTGTAACCTTTTCACCTTGACATAATTAACTTAGCTAGACATAATGAAAGAAAGAAAAATAGATAAACAAAATAAGAACATAAAAGTGAACTAAATAAAGGAAAGGAAATGAAAGGCATAAACTTAATATTAATGAAAGCAAAGCATAAACATTACAAAAAATACAAAGAGAGAAAAGAAGAGCATGATCTTGATCTGGAAACCAAGATGCCTAAATGCATGGCAAATGCCTCCTTTTATAGGCCAAAATTGAGAACTATTGATTTGATGACTAATTGATAAGTGGGTGGCCAACTTTTGACTTGGTGATAATCCTTATCTTCTCTTGTCTGCCCAAAATGTCATTGATAACGTCAAAATTGGAGCCAGTTGCAAACATGAAAGTTGTAGGCAATTGTCTCAGCTTTCTGGTGTAAACAATTCAGCTCATTTGGACTTCTAAAACTCCAGATATGGCTAAAATACCGAACAGTGCTCGGGCTGGAAGACAGATTCGGGCTTCTTTGTTGTTGCAACAATTTGGACTTGATAATGGCCTTTTTAGATCTTGGGCTCCATATGAAAGTTGTAGGCCTATGTCTTACCTTTCCATCCATATAAATTGGACCTAAATCTTAGATATATAGCTCTAGATATGACCCAATTACCGAACAGTGTTCCGGTTTGGATTGCACCGACATCTCTTTTCTAAGTTTGGCCATCTCTTTATCCTTGCAATTTAAGTTCTTCAAGTCATCAATCAATCCTTTCATTTATGTGATAGGCCTGCATTAAAAATAGACATTTACCACAAATTATAGGTATCTTATATTATTAAATACATTATTATAAAACATATTTTAGTTAAGGAGTTATTGATACTTCAAGTGCAAAATGATGATATAAAACCATGATAAAAATGCACTTTTAAGTACTAATCATTATACCATACAATTTGAACTATAAAAGTGCCAAGCATTTGTTGTACCAAGTGTTATACAACATAAATCAAGATTAGTCATTTAACAAGCAAAGTATTAAAGAGTGAACAAGATAACAAATATAAAACATGTTAGTATCAAACATTAAAGTCCATATTAAGTTTACATTATACTTATTCTCACACCATTAGTGTAACCTTTTCACCTTGACATAATTAACTTAGCTAGACATAATGAAAGAAAGAAAAATAAATAAACAAACTAAGAACATAAATAAGATAAAAGTTAGCTAAGTAAATCAAAGGAAATGAAAGGCATAAACTTGATATTAATGAAAACAAAGCATAAACATTACAAAAAATACAAAGAGAGAAAGGAAGAGCATGATCTTGATCTGGAAATCAAGATGCCTAAATACATGGCAAATGCCTCCTTTTATAGGCCAAAATTGGGAACTATTAATTTGATGACTAATTGATGAGTGGGTGGCCAACTCTTGACTTGGTGATAATCCTTATCTTCTCTTGTCTGCCCAAAACGTCATTGATAACGTCAAAATTGGAGCCACTCGAAAACATGAAAGTTGTAGGCAATTGCCTCAGCTTTCTTGTGTAAAACATTCACTCATTTCGACTTCTAGAACTCCAGATATGGCCAAAATACTGAACAGTGCTCGGGCTGGAGGACAAATTCAGGCTTTTTTGTTGTTACAACAATTTAGACTTGAAAATGGCCTTTTTAGATCTTGGGCTCCATATAAAAGTTGTAGGCATTACCTTTCCATCCATATAAAGTAGACCTAAATCTGAGATCTATAGCTCCAGATATGACCCAATTACCGAACAGTGTTCCGGTTTGGATTGCACCGACATCTCTTTTCTATGTTTGGCCATCTCTTTATCCTTTCAATTTCAGTTCTTAAATTCATCAATCAATCCTTTCATTTATGTGATAGGCCTGCATTTAAAATGAACATTTACCACAAATTAAAAGTATCTTATATTATTAGATATATTATTATAAAACATGCTTTACTTAAGGAGTTATTGATACTTCAAGGGCAAAATGATGATATAAAACCATGATAAAAATGCACTTTTAAGTACTAATCAGAAACCAATACAACCAGCTAAATATCAAATGAAGAATCTATGTTATTGACCCTCCAAGCTCTTTGGATCCTTTTGTTTTCATCTGTTGGTAGAACGTTCTTCATCAAATCAAGCTTATCACGGATGATACATTCGATTTGATCAAAGACCAAATTATGAGGTCTAGATATTCCTGCAAAGGTCCTTGCATTCTGTTCTTGCCAGATATGATACACTGTAGCTACCAAACTGAGTTTACGAGAAAAATTGACGAAACTTTTGCCATGCCAAGTGACAGTGGCCTATCGAATCCATTCATCCCATCCTTTTGTCATTCTTGGAATGTTGCATCTATCACAAACATCCCACTAGATTGCTTTAGTATAGGAGCTTTCAAAGAACAAGTGGATGTGTGCTTGGGATCAAGGTTTGTTTTCTTGATAAATTTCGGTTTCAATTGATTTTGTTTGCTAGTTTAATTTCTTCTCTATTTTAAATCATCAAAAATCAAAACCCCCCAAAATTGTATAATGTATAGCATAAAAATCTGAATAAAATCTTCCTCGTGGGATCAACCCCTTGTTTCCTCTATATTATCTTGTGTGTTGTGTTTTAAGTTAGGGTAATTAATTTGTACGATTGCGACATCGCAACAAATTTTGTCGCCGTTGCTAGAGAAGTAATTTTTGCTTGCTGCGATATTGTTCATTACATTAGCGATACTGTTCAAAATAGATTTTTTTTTGTGGAATTAGGTATCAACCTTTTGTTTCTTGAAGGGAAACGACGTTCTAAATAGGACTAGTGATAGCCACTAGCCCCATCCTATCGAGGCCAAATCCCGTTATTTTCTAGGGTTTTTAGGCAGTTTTAGTTTTCTAGTGTAGGATTTTTGTACAGTTTGCATTGTTTTCAATCTCTTATGTGGTTGATTTTTTTTTTTGAGTTTTCTTGACAATTTATGCTTGTAACCCGTTCTACTAATCAGATTCAAGTGCAGTTGGATCTCAAAGTAGAAAACACTTTACGTAGGTTACGAAAGGAAGCTCGCCTCAACACCATGGCTATTGCACGACAACAAACACTTCAAGGTGCTTGCTGCTCCTAACATGGAAAATCAGCCACTGTGCATAAACATTGACAATAATGTGAACTTTGAGCTTAAATTTGGTTTTATACATTTGTTACCAACATTTAATGGTCTTGCAGGAGAAGATCCTCATACTCATCTCAAGGAGTTCCATATGGTTTGTGTTGGCATGAAACCAAATGAAGTTGATGAAGAATAGGTTAAGTCGAAAGCTTTCCCTTTCTCTTTAAAAAGGGTAGCCAAGGTATGGTTTTTCTCTATTCTCTCAGGTTTCGCTGGAACTTGGAATGCCATGAAGAAGATTTTTCTTGAAAAATATTTCCCAGCATCTCAAGTTGCCAACATAAGGAAAGAAATATATAGGATTCGACAATCTCATAGAGAGACACTTTTTGAGTATTGGGAAAGATTCGAGCAACTATGCATTCAATGTCCTCACCATCAAATACCCAATCAACTGCTCATTCAATATTTCTATGAAGGATTAATGCCTACTGACCGTAATATCATTAATGCTGCAAGTGGAGGGGCATTGATAAATAAGACACTTGAGGTTGCATGCCAATTGATCTCAAACATGATAGCCAACTCGAAATAGTTTGGCACCCGTGGAGACTTCACAAACAAACGAGTAAATGAGATAAATATTTCTAACCTTGAGAATGATCTTACTTCTCTTGTGCGTTCTTTGGCCTGTGGCAATGTACAGTAGATGAAAGTTTGTAGCATATGCTCTTTACAAGGACATGCTTCAGATATATGCCCAACAATGTAAGAAGATTGCATTAAATAAGTTAATGCAGTTGATGGAGCATTCAATGGACAACCTCAGCATGAGTATGATCCTTTTTCCCATACGTACAATCCTGGATGGAGAGATCATTCCAACTTATGGTATGAGAACCAACCTCAACAAGGCAATCAAGGCCAACAATTCCATCCCTATGGATTTCAGCCCCAACAGAATTATCAAGCAAGACAACCTCCCTCATTTACAAACTCCAATGTTATGAGGTTGTCATTTAGTGATGATCTTCATGAGATGATGAAAACTTTGGCTTCTACCATTGTGACCTTGCAACAAAATATCATGTTTTTTCAACAGGAAACAAGATCAAGTATTCATGACTTGGAGAAGCAAATGGGGCAAGTAGCTTCAAGTGTGGGGAAATTAGAAGCACAAATGAATAGAAAATTGCTCTCCCAAGCATCGAATCTAATATAGAATGTTAGTGCGATCATGTTGTGAAGTGGGAAAGAACTTGAAGAGAAAAGGTCGAAACAAACTAAGATGGAGGAAAAAGAAGAGATAAAAACTGAATTGAGTACAAAGAAGGAACATCCTCCTCCACAAACTGAAACATTAACCAACACTCCAAATGTAACTCATCAATCAATGACTTTCAGTTTTAAAACAATTCCACCCTTTCCTATGAGTTCTTTTAGGTCAAAGAAAGAGGACACAGAAAAAGAGATTTTAGAGGTTTTCAAGAAAATAAAACTTAACATTCCTTTGCTTGTTGCTATCAAGCAAATTCCCAAGTATGCCAAATTTTTGAAGGAGTTGTGTACTACCAAAAGAGCTTTCAAACTGAAAGGTCATAAAATGGTAAGTATGGGTGAAGTTATATCTGCTATTATTCAAAATAATATGCCTTTAAAGCAAAAATACCCAGGTGCGTTTACTATCCCATGTGGTATTGGTAATGCTAGTTTCAAAAGGGCCTTGTGCGATTTAGGTGCATCCATTAGTGTTATGCCCAAACATGTTTATGATTCTCTTAGTCTTGAGCTTTTGAATAAAACTAGCATTGTAATACAACTTGTGGATCGTAGTTTTGTTTACCCACTTGGTGTGATAGTTTGGTCATTCTTTGTGACTTTTATATTCTTGATATGGAACATGATTCTTGTGATTCATCAAATAGTACTCTTATATTGTTTAGGAGACCATTCTTGAAAACTGTCAATACAAAGATTAATTATAGAAAGGATACTTTATCTATGGAAGTAGGAGATGAAAAGATTGAATTTAATTTTCATGATGCAATGACATGTCCTTATAGCAATGTTTATTTTATCACATGTTATGATCAAGTTGATAAGTGTATGTAGCAAGTTTGTGATTTTGATAGCGAGGATGGATTAAGCATAGCTTTGAGCTATGGTTATGATTTTACCAAGATAGAAGGGATGGAGAGGCATATATGTGTTCCTCGAAATGTGCATAACTCAGAAGCTTTGCAAATTATCCTCCATGATGCACGAGTCATTTACCCCATCAAGGACTGTGAATGGATGGCGTCTATCTTTTTGGTGCCCAAAAATATTGGAATTACGTTGAGAGAAATATAAAATAATGCTTATGAGAATACAAGGATTTACAAAGAAAAGACTAAGAGTCTCCATGACCAAATGATTACAAGAAAAGAGTCCTTTTTTATCATTCACGTTTGAAACTTTTTTCTAGAAAGTTGCGCTCTCGTTGGATTGGACCCTTTGTTGTTTCTAATGTTTTTCCTTATGGTGCAGTTGAAATTACAAGCTTAGAAACCAACAAACTACTCAAGGTCAATGAGCATCGCTTGAAATCTTTCTATGAAGGTTGGATGGTAGAACTCACCGCTTCTATAGAGTTAGCTGAACCAATCTATGAAGAATGAGCATCAAACATGTCAAGCCAATGACATAAAAAAAAAGCGTTTACTAGGAGGCAATCCAGCACAAAAAAAAAAAAAACAAATTTGCTTTCTTGTTCCCTAATCTTTCATTTTTTGCATTTATTTTATTTTTGTCATTCTCTTATATTCCTTTTCTTTTATTTCAACATTGAGGACAATGTTGTGTTTTAAGTGTGGGGGTATTGGGAGAATGTTGGTTTTCTTATTTTGGAATTTTTTTGTTGTTCAAATTTTTTTTCTTTCTATGTTTGATCATTTGAACTCCTATTGGTTTATAAGAATATGAGTATTACATATGAGAATTAATTGAGATAGATGGAGATATGAATCGAATAAAGGAGTGTGCATGCAAGTTTTAAGGTTTAATTTGTTTAGGAATTGACTTTAAGAATATGCCATGTTGATTTTATAGTGTTATACCAATGCAAGCTTTTAAGCCTTCAACATTAAATTCTTTGATTGTGCATTTTTTCAATGATATGTATCTCTAGAACTTGCTTCATGTCTTCTTGAGATTACATTCGCATTATACATATACATGAAGATGATAAAGGCATTAGGAATTTTAACCATTTGAGCCAAAAAGCCAACCTAAAGCATATTTTCTTAGTGAACCCTTTTGAACTTGTTTATCTTTTCTTTGCTTTATCTATGTATAAGCCTTAACTTTATATATGTCTTTCTTTTCCCCTGGTCAAGGATTAGTAGAGCATATACTTGTGATATTTCATGGAATTATGGTCGGAAATTATATGAAAAGAGAAGAAGTGATGCTTGATGAAACGATGGGCAAAATTGTGAAAAAGAAAAAGGAAAAGGAAAAAAAGAAAAAAAAGTTCCTTTATGTTCTTAAGATTTTATGTTGAAAAAGCTTGAAATCAAAAGAAGTTCAACATTGATGATTAAAGATGAAAAATTTATGTGCTTTGATGGAAATCTTGTTTGAAATATCATTTTTTAGAATGCTCTACTTTCTTTGGTTTGAACATTTTCTTTTACTCTTTTTTACTTCACCTTAACCTTAGCCCCATTACAACAGGAAAATAAGACCTTTTGATTTATGCATTGTTTGTAATATGTTAATAATGGAGATGAGATTGAAGAGCAAGCTTATGTTATAATATATTTGTTGATTGAATTTGAGAGATTTAAACACATAAGCCTTAAACACGTGAGTGTTGGAATGTACATCAATGAGAGGATCTATCACTTTGGCATGACATGGATATCATTTAAATCTTGATGATTAATTGAGTTTTGAAGTTTGCATGTAAATAAATTCATGAAAATTTATTGTCTTTATCCTTCTTAATTATGTTTTATTTATAATGCATATATTCTTAGATATTGATGGGAGATTAGGAGATTAGTCATAGTGATTTGATTTAATTTAACTTCAATTTGATTTTACCTATCCTTTCTCAAGGAAGAGAAAGAGCTAAGTGTAAGGGTATTTGATGCAACGATATTATTCGAAAGTTTCACCCACATTTAAGTAATGTTTTGCTTATGTTTTTATATATATAATGCCTTGATATTCTTTGTTGTATGTTTTAAAGGCACTTTTGGATGAAAGATTCAAAAAGGAGTAAATTTGAGGTAATTGGCATATTTGACCTTCAGTCGATGTTTTGTGTAGAGCGTGAGCTCTAGAGGTGGAAATGAAGTGATTCCAGTGGCATTAAAAAGCTAACATCCATACCTTTCTGAACATCTAAGCCAAGAAAATAGAATAAGGGAGAGTAGAAGGAGGCAGCAGCTAGTAGAGAATAAACACAAATTCTCTCCTCTACAAACCCAAAAATCATGCTCTCTTCATTCTTTAGGAGTAGTTCTTCAATAGTTATGCAAGGCTAAGCTCTTTTCTTGATTGCAAGGACACAACAAACTTTTAGATTTCAAGAACTATGAGATTTATTCTTCCTTTTATTTTCAGTTTATGTTATGAATGAGTATGATTGTTTTCCTATGATTGTTGTTGATGATAGCTAGAGCGGACTCTAAGTTATTATTGTGAACAATCTATTGCTAAGTTTAATATTAAAACTGGAGTTGTGATATACGAACTTGTGAAACAACTAAACTTGATAATTATGGCGGAACTAGATTATTGAACTTAGGGAGAACGTTTGAACAAAGTGACACAAGCTGCGAATAGCTTGTATGATCATCATGATGAAATTATCTAGTTCTTAAAGCTGCCATTAAATTCAATCATTAGTACAGACACTTTGATTGTTTATTGGTTAGGATTAGTTATATGGCGGATCCATTAATTAATCAACGTTAAGAAAAGATAAAATTTTAGAACATAAACTACCATTTTCTTTTCAAGGATTGGTTTTAATTTTCATTGGTGGATGTGTGCTTAGGACTAAAGTTGTTTTCTTGATAAATTTCAGTTTGAATTGATTTTGTTTGCTAGTTTAATTTCTTCTATATTTTAGATCATCAAATCAAAAGCCCCCCAAATTGCATAATGTATAGCATAAAAATTTGAATAAAATCTCCCTCATGGGATCGACCCCTTGCTTGTTCTATACTATCTTGTGTGTTGTGTTTTAAGCTAGGGTAATTAATTTGTGCAACTGCAACATCGCAACAATAAGCTTCCCATCCAGTTTTTTTAAAAACCGGCAAACAAGGTTTTTATTAGTTAGATTCCTAAGACTATGTCGAGCATGTTCTTTATGGAATAATGGTCATAAATCATGAATTCCACGATGCACATCTTCACTAGGATGCGTCTCAAGAGTCAATAGAAGATTATCTAAAGACCCCTTACTCAGGCCATCCTTAATGAATAGTATTTTATCTTCACGGTTTATAGATATCATTCCTAAAGAATGACATTGTGCATGCAAATCTATCCCGCACATTCGGTTTATAGATATCATTCGGTTTATTAACAACCTTTGCACACCAAGCTCAGTAAATTTTTGTAATCGCATTTTAAGGCAAAACAGGAAAATACTTTTTTAATTTTTCAAGAGTGGTGTCCATTTTTTAAGATGAGAAGTGGAAAAGAGATGCAAAGAGAAGAGAAGGAACAAGAAATTGAACAAATATATACACAGATATAAGTTATCATGGGAAACTGAAAGAACCAACGTAAGAGTCACGGAGTACTGTTATTCGCTATTTAACCAGGGTGAGAGAGACTAGCAAACCAAGAGTAAAAAAAACACAAAAACAATTTGAGAAAAAATAATAATCAACCTTTATATATAGGATCATTCAAACTAATGGATTTATTTTCACTATGAAAATTATCAGAGTAAGCTTTCAAACGATATCCATTTACCTTAAAAACATTGTCACCGTTTGGATTCTTGATATCAAAGGCCCTATAAGGATACATATGTTTTTCAATAAAGGACTGCTCCATCTTGATCTTAGCTCCCAAAGGAATAAATAGAGTCGAGAATTATAATGCAAAACTTTTTGAACAGTATCAACTTTTTGACAATTTTCACAAGTTTTGCAGAATGTAGTGTCCTTGAACATGGTGGGCCAATAAAATCAATTTTGAAAGATTTTTGCAGCTGTTTTTTTTACGAGAAATAACTCCTACATGCTTTAGAATGACCAACTTTAATGACACTACTTACCTCATCGTCGGGAATGAATCTTTAAAATATTTAATCAAGGCAATATTTGAATAAGTTAGGGTCATCCCAATAAAAGTTCTTCACTTTGTTCAAAAACTTTCCTTTATTTTGGGTACTCCAATAAGCTCGTAAATCTCCTTAAGTAAGAAAATTGATATTTTTATCATAACAAGGCATTGGACAAAGAGAAAGTAAGGATTCGTTAGGAAAGTAATCATCGATTGGTGCGATGTCTGATTAGTACTTAAAAGTGCATTTTTTCATGGTTTTATATCATCATTTTGCACTTGAAGTATCAATAACTCCTTAACTAAAACATGTTTTATAATAATATATCTAATAATATAAGATACCTTTAATTTGTGGTAAATGTTCATTTTAAATGCAGGCCTATCACATAAATGAAAGGATTGATTGATGAATTTAAGAACTGAAATTGAAAGGATAAAGAGATGACCAAACTTAGAAAAGAGATGTCGGTGCAATCCAAACCGGAACACTGTTCGGTAATTGGGTCATATCTGGAGCTACAGATCTCAGATTTAGGTCCAATTTATATGGATGGAAAGGTAAGACATAGGCCTACAACTTTCATATGGAGCCCAAGATCTAAAAAGGCCATTATCAAGTCCAAATTGTAGCAACAACAAAGAAGCCCGAATCTGTCTTCCAGCCCGAGCACTGTTTGGTATTTTGGCCATATCTGGAGTTCTAGAAGTCCAAATGAGCTGAATGTTTTACAGACGAAAGCTGAGACAATTGCCTACAACTTTCATGTTTTCAAGTGGCTCCAATTTTGACGTTATCATTGATGTTTTGGGCAGACAAGAGAAGATAAGGATTGTCACCAAGTCAAGAGTTGGCCACCCACTCATCAATTAGTCATCAAATCAATAGTTCCCAATTTTGGCCTATAAAAGGAGGCATTTTCCATGCATTTAGGCATCTTGGTGTCCAGATCAAGATCATGCTTTTGCTTTCTCTCTTTGTATTTTTTGTAATGTTTATGCTTTGCTTTCATTAATATCAAGTTTATGCCTTTCATTTCCTTTCATTTACTTAGTTAACTTTTATCTTATTTATGTTCTTATTTTGTTTATTTATTTTTCTTTCTTTCAGAAAATATGACCAAAGAAGATAATCAATCACTTCATAATGAGAATAATGAGAATAACCGTGTAGAACACTTAGAGACCACATGAATCCCACGAGAATAGATGCTCCATCATGCATAGTTTTTCCTCCTGATGTATCTCATTTTAATTTTAAGCCAGACATTATTCAACTTTTACCTTATTTTCATGGCTTAGATTTAGAAAATCCATACTTGCATTTAAGAGAATTTGAGGAGGTTTACAACACATATAATGATTCAAATTGTAGCATGAACACCATCAGATTAAAGCTTTTTCCTTTTTCATTAAAAGATAAAGCTAAAACATGGCTACAAAATTTGAGACCAGGATCCATTCGTGCTTGTGATGAAATGCAAAAATAATTTTTAAAGAAGTTTTTTCCATCTCACAGAACAAACTCTTTCAAAAGACAAATCACCACTTTCACTCAAAAATCAGGAGAAACATTTTACCAATATTGGGATAGATATCGAGACTTGCTTAATACTTGCCCTCATCATGGTTTTGAAATATGGAGATTGGTTTTACATTTTTATGAAGGATTAACACCTAGAGATAGGCAACTGGTTGAATTGATGTGCAATGGAACTTTTAAAGATAAAGACCCTGATGAAGCAATAGAGTACTTAGATTTGTTAGCTGAAAATGCTCAAACTTGGGACATCGCGAGTACTTATGAGGCACTGAGTAAAACTCAACCTCATACATCTAGTGGAGGTATGTACAACCTTAGGAAAGATCATGACCTCCAACCAAGTGTGCATCTTTAGTTAGAAAAGTCAAAGCACTAGAATTAAAAAAGAGTGGTTAATTAAAATCTATTTAAGACATTGCGTGTCGAATCTGTGAAACAAATGAATACTCAACTAATGATTATCCAACCTTGCCTTCTTTTAAGGAATGTCTCCATAAACAAGTCCATGCTTTAAACAGTTTTCAAAGGGCCAACCACAACCTATACACCCAAACATACAACCCTGGTTGGAGAAATCATCCAAATTTAAGTTGGAAGAGTGATAATTACAATGTACAAACTTAACAACCACCGTTTCAAGCACACCACAATTTTTAGGAGAAAATAAAACTTAGGGTAATAATATCTTCCAAATACTTATTTTTAGGAGAAAATAAAACTTTTCTGGTAATAATATCTTCCAAACTTAATGCACACCAAGAAGGTAAGTTATTACAAACTCTAAAAATGTACAAAAATGCATTAGGATGGACCAAGCTGACATAAAAGGAATTGGTCTTTTGATTTGTACATATAGAATTTATTTGGAGGAAAATGCTAAACCCTCTAGGGAAATGCAACGAAGGCTCAATCCTAATATGAAAGAAGTAGTGAAAAATGAAGTCATTAAGCTTCCAGATAATGAAATCATTTATCTTATTTCTGACAGCAAATGGGTAAGTCCTACCCAATTTGTACCTGACACGACTAAAAGATTGATGTCTTCTCCCAAGTGTAGGAGTGTCGAAGTAATAAATAACCCGGCAAGACCGGGGTCGAACCACAAGGAGGTTAATTGTACAAATTATAAATAAAAATAATACAACAACAACAATAATAATAACAACAACAATAACAATAACAATAATAATAGTAATACTAGTAATAATAGTAGTAGTAGTAGTAGTAATATTAGTAGTAGTAATAATAATAATAATAATAAAGAAAGAGAAGAAGAAGAAGATGATGAGAACTTGGAGATGGAAAATTAATGTAAGGTTTAAACAATAATAATAACAAATGTCAAGGTTAGAGATTCCACTAATGGTATATCAAACAAGTATAGTATAAACTCTTATTATTGAATTGGAAACCACACACAAAGGAGGTTCCAATCAGATTATATATTGTTAACATGATTACATTAGTCATCTTATTCAATTAATGCTAATACTTGTAAATCTCGTCAAGCATTCATGATTATAACTTATGTTAACAACAAATCAAGTTCCTTTCATAGCTCAGGTGTCGGTTATACCATACAAAATCAAGTTCTTTTCATAGCTCAGGTGTCGGTTATACCATACATTATGGGCTATGAAAGTGCCAAGCATTTGTTGTACCAAGTGTTATACAACATAAATCAAGATTAGTCATTTAACAAGCAAAGTATTAAAGAGTGAACAAGATAACAAATACAAAACATGTTAGTATCAAACATTAAAGTCCATATTAAGTTTACACTATACTTATTCTTACACCATTAGTGTAACCTTTTCACCTTGACATAACTAACTTAGCTAGACATAATGAAAGAAAGCAAAATAGATAAACAAAATAAGAACGTAAAAGCTAACTAAGTAAAGAAAAGGAAATGAAAGGTATAAACTTAATATTAATGAAAGCAAAGCATAAACATTACAAAAAATACAAAGAGAGAAAGGAAGAGCATGATCTTGATCTGGAAACCAAGATGCCTAAATGCATGGCAAATGCCTCCTTTTATAGGCCAAAATTGGGAACTATTGATTTGATGACTAATTGATAAGTGGGTGGCCAACTTTTGACTTGGTGACAATCCTTATCTTCTCTTGTCTGCCCAAAACGTCATTGATAACGTCCAAATTGGAGCCAGTTGCAAACATGAAAGTTGTAGGCAATTGTCTCAGCTTTCTTGTGTAAAACTTTCAGCTCATTTGGACTTCTAGAGCTCCAGATATGGCCAAAATACCGAACAGTGCTCGGGCTGGAAGACAGATTCGGGCTTCTTTGTTGTTGCTACAATTTGGACTTGATAATGGCCTTTTTAGATCTTGGGTTCCATATGAAAGTTTTAGGCCTATATCTTACCTTTCCATCCATATAAATTGGACCTAAATATGAGATCTGTAGCTCCAGATATGACCCAATTACCGAACAATGTTCCGGTTTGGATTGCACCGACATCTCTTCTCTAAGTTTGACCATCTCTTTATCCATGCAATTTAAGTTCTTCAAGTCATCAATCAATCCTTTCATTTATGTGATAGACCTGCATTAAAAATAGACATTTACCATAAATTATAGGTATCTTGTATTATTAGATACATTATTATAAAACATATTTTAGTTAAGGAGTTATTGATACTTCAAGTGCAAAATGATGATATAAAACCATGATAAAAATGCACTTTTAAGTACTAATCAGTACCCAAGAAATTTGGAGTCACTGTGATAACAAATGAAAACAATGAGTTAATTCCCACTAGGACTGTTACTGGTTGGTGCATGTGCATTGACTATAGGAAACTTAATTCAATGACTAGAAAAGATCATTTTCCTTTACCTTTCATGGATCAAATCCTAAAAAGAGTTGCAGGTAATGAATTTTATTGTTTCCTAGATGGCTATTCAGGATACAACCAAATTGAAATTGCATTGGAAGATCAAGAGAAGACTATTTTCACATGTCTGTTCGGTACTTTTGCATATCGAAAGATGCCTTTTGGATTATGTCATGCACCTGCCACGTTTCAAAGATGCATTCAAATATTGTCCTGATCAAATATTTCCAAGATGCATTCCAGACAATGAGGTAAGTAGTGTCATTAAATTTTGTCATTTTGAGGCATGTGGGGGCTATTTCTCATCAAGAAAGACAACTGCAAAAATCTTACAAAGTGGATTTTATTGGCCCACCATGTTCAAAGACTCATATGCATTCTGCAAGTCTTGTGAAAATTGTCAAAAGTTGGGATCAATTTCAAAACATCACATGATGCCTTTAAATCCTATTCTTGTCATTGAGATCTTTCACTGTTGGGGTATGGATTTCATGAGTCCATTTCCTCCATCATTTGGTTTCTTATACATATTAGTCACAGTAGATTATGTTTCAAAATGGATAGAAGCAATTCCAAATTGAAACAATGATCACAAAACAGTGATAAAGTTTTTGAAAAAAAATATTTTCAATTCCAAATTGAAACAATGATCACAAAACAATGATAAAGTTTTTGAAAAAAAATATTTTCAGTCGATTTGGAATCTCTTGAGCCATGATAAGTGATGATAGAACACATTTCTGCAACAAGTCATTCAAGTCTTTAATGAAAAACTATGGAATCACATACAAAGTTGCCACCCCTTATCACCCCCAAACAAGTGGACAAGTAGAACTTGCTATTAATAGGGAGATCAAATAGATCTTGGAGAAAATAGTGAACCCTAATAGGACAGAGTGGTCTTTAAGACTTAATGATACACTTTGGGCTTATCGAACTGCTTATAAAACATCATTAGGTATGCCACCTTATAGACTAGTCTATGGAAAACCTTGTCACTTCTTTGTAGAACTTGAACATAAAGCTTATTGGGCTATTAAAGCTTTCAATTCAAATTTGGATGATGCTAATCAACTGTGAAAATTACAAATAAATGAGCTTGAGGAAATAAGAAATGATGCATATGAAAATTCAAGAATTCATAAAGCAAGAATCAAAGAGTTTCATGACAAGAATATTCTGAGAAAAACATTCAATGTTGGTCAAAAAGATTTGCTTTATAATTCTCGACTACATTTATTTCCTGGAAAACTAAGATCAAGATGGAGCGGTCCTTTTATTGTGAAACATGTGTATCTATACGGGGCCTGTGGTATCGAGAATCCAAAGAATGGCAATGGTTTTAAGGTAAATGTACATTGTTTGAAAGTTTACTTTGATAATTTTTCAGTTGAAAATGACTCTATTAAATTAGGTGATCCTGTATATAAAGATTGATTTTTTTCCTTTCATATTATTTTTGTGTTTCTTTTTGAGTGATTTTTGCTAGCTTCTCTCACCCCGGTCAAATGGCAGACAATGGTACTCCGTGACTTAAGTCGATTCTTTCAGTTTCCCATAATAATTGATATTTGTGTATATATTTGTGCAATTCTTTGAATCTCTATTCTAATTCTTATTTGATAATGGACACTAATCTTGAAAAATTGAAAAAATATTTTCCCGCTCTGCCTCAGAATGCGATTACAAAAATTTACAGCGCTAGATGTGCAAGATTGAGGTTGTTAATGAATCATGGAATTCCTGAAGATATTCGCTGGTTGATTGAAGCAAAGGTCTGATTATCAGGTGAGTCCTCTAATTCTTTCATTTTACACATGCCTAGAACAAGTAAAAGCACTTTTACAAAGAAACATTGTGCAAAACATGTTAATGGATATTATGATAAGTTGTCTTTTCTTGATCATGCTGTGGAACAACAATTTCTAACATCTTCTACACGACAAATCATAATCTCTACTACTACTGCTGAACAATTGATTGACCAACTACAATCTTTCATTCCTGTAATTGATCCCTCCATGAGTCGTATACATTGGTCATCTAAGGAAAGTCGTAAGAAGCTTAGATTGGATTTGAGCCTTTATTTGTGAATTTCTTTTGTCCTTTTGTTTTATTATTATGTTTTGTTATTTTTTATTTTTGTTTAAGTGTGTTTCAGGTTTATCAGTGTTCATTATTTCAGATGATATTTTCTGTACTCTATCTTTCTACCTTAGAACATTGAGGACAATGTCTCATTTTGGTTGGGGAGAGATGGTAGTAGCTAAAAAAACTAAAAATGCACTTTTAAGTACTAATCACACCCCCCAACCAGCTTATTACTAGTCCCTAGTAATCAAAGCGTTAAAATAGATAAAACAATTTGCAAGTTCTCCAAAGCAAGAAATTCATTATTTAACTTCCATTGCTCTATCCAAGTAAACAAACTCTCATTGAATTTATATATATCTGCTTCATATTGTTGAAACAAGATATTAATAAATCTTTTTTTTATATGCTCAATGTATGAAAACATAGATGATAAGGCTTTTATTAGAAGAAAACAATATTATGTTCTAATGTTTAAGGTTAACTTCCTAGGGTTGTGATTATTATTTTTTTCTCTTTTTCTTTCTTTTTCCTTTTTTTTTTATACATATAACTTAAAACACAATGCATCGTGAACCCATATAATGAGCTTTCGGTTAATGACTCCCAGACCAGTTGGTCTTAAGGCATTAGGTGTTGAGACACCCCTTCGAGTTTAATAACTTGGGTTGCAGATACTGATACGTAGATAGTGTGATGTTTGATTCCTTTAGGCTTTCCTCCTCAATCCATGTATCGTTGGGCTAATAGCTCTCAAGTTAGTTAACTTTAGGGTATTGGGTGTTAAAACACCCCTTCGAGCTTAATTGCTTAGGTTAGGGAGGCTAGGAAACCAAACTTGTCTACGTTTTTATTTAATTTTTTAATTACATTTATTATCTTCTTCTTTTTTCAAATTATATACTGTCCCTTTTCTTTAGTTATTATCTATAACAAAAGAACATAAATAATGTAATAATCTAATATACAACCCACAATCATATGTTAAAGTGTGTGTGTGAGAATAAAGGTTTAAAAATACTTGTTAAATGATTATATGAGCAGAAAAAATTGATACTAATGTGAGAGTTTGTAAGCTTGAATATTCCAAGAAGTATTATAATAGATCTTGTTAAAAATATTTACTAGGATGCTTCTTAAAAGTCATTTTAACAAAAAAACTCCTTGACTCTGCTATCTTAGTAACAATGGTTTTGCAAATAGAAAACACAGCTAGTAATTTTTTTTTTTAAGTATCAACTACTATCCCTTCCCCCCAACCAAAATGAAACATTGTCCTCAATGTCAAACCTGAAACACACATAAACAAATATAAAAAATAATAAAACAAGATAATAAAACACAAGGTTTCACAAACGAAGGCTTAAATCTAATTTAAGCTTTTTACGGCTATCCTTAGTTGACCAATTTATGCGACTCATGGAGGGATCAATTATAGGAGTGAAAGATTGTAGTTGATCAATCAATTGTTCAGCAGTAGTAGCAGAGATTATGATTTGTCATGCTGAAGTTGTTAGGAATTCCTGTTCAATAGCATGATCAAGAAAAGACAACAACTTATCATAATAACCATTAACATTTAACAAACCTATGGGTTTATGGTAAATGTGAAGTTGGGCCTAAGAGGAAATATAAAAGATCTCTTCTAATGTGCCTAGGCCACCAGGCAAGGCAATGAAGGTATCAACATGTTTAAACATTGTATTCATTCGATCAGACATTATGGAGACCTATAGTTGCTCTCCAATTATTGTTCCAATAATATCACCATGTGCTAAAGCTTTAGGGACAACCCCCAAAACATGACTACCTCTTAAAAATACAGTTATTGCCACACCCCCTATTAATCCATACACCAAATGAATCTTTCTTCCAGCTAATACCTGACCAAGATGATTTGCTGATTCTAAAAGTTCATTTTCTTTTCTAGGACTAGATCTACCAAAAACACAAATATTTTATATTTGATGACTTGAGGAACTTGCTAGTTCTATACACTTTGATATCTGCGGAATGTGTGGGTTGAGTAGAAATGAAGGGAAGGAAAAGAAGAATTTATAGATGAGAAAGTGAAAATGTAATCATAGTACCTATATGTAGGCCAGCTGAACTCTCTCTCTCTCTCTCTCTCTCTCTTATTATTAATATTTTTTTTAAACATGTGTCTGTATATGTAGTTAACATGTGTATAATAGGTAATTGTGATTGTGACTCACATCTTCCCTTGGTTTTATGTCCAAGAATGGTTTAAACGCCTTTTATGGGTCGAGGATAGGCTTCCCATCCACTTTTCTTAAAAACTTGCAAATAGGGCCTTCTTTAGTCAGATTTCCAAGACTATATCGAGCATGTTCTTTATGGAATTATAGTCATAAATCATAAATTGCACAATGCACTTCTCTACTAGGGTGTGTCTCAAGAGTCAATAAAAGATTATCTAAAGACTCCTTACTCAAGCCATCCTTGTTTAACTGTATTTTATCTTCACAATTTACAGATACCATTTGTAAATAACAACATTTTGCATTACAAGTCCATCTGGCACATCTATGATAGACTTTTAGTTGTTTTGCACAACATTTCTTTGTAAAAGTGCTTTTACCTATTTCAGGCATGTATGAAATGAAAGAATTGGAGGACTCACCTAATAATTGGACCTTTGCTTCAATTAGCCAGCGAATATCTTCAGGAATTCCATGGCTTATCAACAATCTCAATTTACATATCTACCATGGTAAATTTTTGTAATTGCATTTTGAGGCAGAGTAGGAAAATACTTTTTTAATTTTTCAAGAGTGGTGTCCATTTTCAAATGAGAAGAGATGTAAAGAAGGGAGAAAGAGCAAAGAATTGAACAACTATATACACAGATATCAGTTATTATTGGAAATTAAAAGAACCGACTAAAGTCATGGGGTACCGTTATCCGCCATTTGACCGCAGTGAAAAAAAAACTAGCAAAATAAAGGTCACACCAAAAGAAAACACAAAATCAATGTGAGAAAAAAATATCAATCTTTATATAAAGGATCACCCAATTCAATAGAGTCATTTTCAATTGAAAATTGTCAAAGTAAGCTTTCAAATGATGTCCATTTACCTTGAAAACATTACCATTCTTTGGATTCTCTATATCACAAGCCCCGTATGGATACACATGTTTCATAATAAAAGGACCGCTCCATGTTGATCTTAGTTTTCCAGAAAATAAATGGAGTCAAGAATTATAAAGTAAGACTTTTTTACCAACATTGAATGTTTTTCTTAGAATTTTCTTGTCATGAAACTCTTTGATTGTTACTTTATGAATTCTTGAATTTTTATAAACATCATTTCTTATTTCCTCAAGCTTATTTATTTGTAATTTTCGCAACTGACTAGCAACATCAAGATTTGAATTGAAAGCTTTAATAGCCCAATAAGCTTTATGTTCAAGTTCTACATACAAGTGACAAGGTTTTCCATAGACTAGTCTATAAGGTGGCATACCTAATGATGTTTTATAAGTAGTTCGATAAGCCCAAAGTGTATCATTAAGTCTTAAAGACCACTTTTTCCTATTAGGGTTCACTATTTTCTCCAAGATCTATTTGATCTCCCTATTAATAGCAAGTTCTACTAGTCCACTTATTTGGGGGTGATAAGGGGTGGCAACTTTGTATGTGATTTCATATTTTTTCATTAAAGACTTGAATTGCAGAAATGTGTTCTATCATCACTTATCATGGCTCAAGAGATTCCAAATCGACTGAAAATATTTTTTTTCAAAAACTTTATCATTGTTTTGTGATCATTGTTTCAATTTGGAATTGCTTCTATCCATTTTGAAACATAATCTACTGTGACTAATATGTACAAGGAACCAAATGATGGAGGACATGGACCTACAAAGATTTTGATGACAAGAATAGGATTTAAAGGCATCATGTGACATTTTGAAATAGATCCCAACTTTTGTCAATTTTCACAAGTCTTGTAGAATGTGTGTGGGTCCTTGAACATGGTGGGTGATTAGTACTTAAAAGTGCATTTTTATCAAGGTTTTATATCATCATTTTGCACTTGAAGTATCAATAACTCCTTAACTAAAGCATGTTTTATAATAATATATCTAATAATATAAGATACCTTTAATTTGTGGTAAATATTCATCTTAAATGTAGGCCTATCACATAAATGAAAGGATTGATTGATGAATTTAAGAACTAAAATTGAAAGGATAAAGAGATGGCCAAACTTAGAAAAGAGATGTCGGTGCAATCCAAACCGGAACACTGTTCGGTAATTGGGTAATATCTAGATCTATAAATCTCAAATTTAGGTCTACTTTATATGAATGGAAAAGTAAGACATAGGCCTATAACTTTCATATGGAGCACAAGATCTAAAAAGGCCATTTTCAAGTCCAAATTGTTGTAACAACAAAGAATCCCGAATTTGTCCTCCAGCCTATACATTGTTCAGTATTTTAGCCATATCTAGAGTTCTAAAAGTCGAAATGAGCTGAATGTTTTACACAAGAAAGCTGAGACAATTGCCTACAACTTTCATGTTTTCTAGTGGCTCCAATTTTGACGTTATCAATGATGTTTTGGGCAGACAAGAGAAGATAAGGATTGTTACCAAGTCAAGAGTTGGCCACCCACTCATCAATTAGTCATCAAATCAATAGTTCCCAATTTTGGCCTATAAAAGGAGGAATTTGCCATGCATTTAGGCATCTTGGTTTCCAGATCAAGATCATACTCTTGCTTTCTCTCTTTGTATTTTTTGTAATATTTATGCTTTGATTTCCTTAATATTAAGTTTATGCCTTTCAATTCCTTTCCTTTGCTTTGTTAACTCTTACCTTATTTATGTTCTTAGTTTGTTTATTTATTTTTCTTTCTTTCATTATGTCTAGCTAAGTTTATTATGTCAAGGTGAAAAGGTTACACTAATGGTGTAAGAATAAGTATAGTGTAAACTTAATGTGGACTTTAATGTTTGATACTAACATGTTTTGTATTTGTTATCTTGTTCACTCTTTAATACTTTGCTTGTTAAATGACAAATCTTGATTTTTGTTGTATAACACTTGGTACACCAAATGCTTGGCACTTTCATAGCCCATACTGTATGGTATAACCGACACCTGAGCTATGAAAGGAACTTGATTTGTTGTTAACATAAGTTATAATCATGAATGCTTGACAGAATTTATAAGTAGTAGCATTAATTGAATAAGATGACTAATGTAATCATACTAACAATCTATAATCCGATTGGAACCTCCTTTATGTGTGGTTTCCAATTGAACAATAAGAGTTTATACTATACTTGTTTGACATACCATTAGTGGAACCTCTAACCTTGACATTTGTTATTATCATTGTTTAATCCTTACATTAATATTCCATCTCAAAGTTCTCATCTTCTTCTTCTTCTTCTCCTTCTTTTTCTTTTTATTATTATTACTATTATTATTACATCTCTTTCTTTATTATTACTACTACTACTACTACTACTACTACTACTACTATTAGTATTATTATTATTGCTACTGTTACTATTGTTGTTATTTATCATTGTTGTTTATAATTTGTACAATTAACCTCTCTGTGGTTCGACCCCGGTCTTGCCGGGTTATTTATTACTTCGACACTCCTGCATTTGGGAGAAGACATCAATCTTTTCGTCATGTCAGTGGGCTAGTAAAATCCATTTTGTAAGATTTTTATAGCTGTCTTTCTTGATGAGAAATGACCCCCACATGCCTCAGAATGACAAAATTTAATGGCACTCATTGTTAAGATTGCATCTTCAAAATATTTGATCAGGAAAATATTTGAATAAATAAGGGTTATCCCAATAAAAGTTCTTTACTTCGTTCAAGAACTTCTTTTGTCTTAGATACTCCAATGAATTGACAAATGTCCTGAAACAAGAAAATTAACAATATTAGCAAACTAAGGTATTGTAGAGACAGAAAATAAAGAAAATTAACAATATTAGCAAACTAAGGTATTGTAGAGACAAAAAATAAAGATTCATTAAGAAAGTAGTCATCAATTGGTGTGTGACACGACCAAAAGATTGATGTGTTCTTCCAAGTGCAGGAATGTCAAAGTAATAAATAACCCGACAAAACCAAGGTCAAACCACAGGGAGGTTAATTGTATAAATTATAAATGAAAATAACACAACAACAAGAACAATAGTAATAATACTAATAGTACTACTAATAATAGTAATAGTAATAATGCCAGTAATAATATTAGTAATAATAATAGTAGTAGTAGTAGTAGTAGTAGTAGTAGTAGTAGTAAAGAAGAAGAAGAAGAGGAAGAAGTTGATGAGAAATTTCAGATGGAAGATCAATGTACGGATTAAAGAATGATAAAAAAATGTCAAGGTTAGAGGATCCACTAATGGTATGTCAAATAAGTATAGTATAAACTCTTATTATTCAATTGAAAACCACACACAAAGGAAGTTGCAATCAGATTATAAATTGTTAACATGATTACATAGTTATCTTATTCAATTAATGCTAATACTTGTAAAGATTATCAGGCATTCATGATTATAACTTATGTTAACAACAAATCAAGTTTCTTTCATAGCTCAAGTGTGGGTTATACCATATAGTATGGGCTATGAAAGTGCCAAGCATTTGTTATACCAAGTGTTATACAACATAAATCAAGATTAGTCATTTAAAAAGCAAAATATTAAAGAGTGAACAAGATAACAAATACAAAACATGTTAGTATTAAACATTAAAGTCCATATTGAGTTTACACTATAATAAACTTAGCTAAACATAATGAAGGAGAAAAATATAAATAAACAAGATAAGAACATAAATAAGATAAAAGTTTACTAAATAAAGGAAAGGAAATGAAAGGCATAAACAAGATATTAATGAAAATAAAACTTAAGCATTATAAAAATATAAAGAGAGAAAGCAAAAGCATGATCTTGATCTGGAGACCAAGATGCCTAAATGCATGGAAAATGCCTCCTTTTATAAGCCAAAATTGAGAACTATTGATTTCATGACTAATTGATGAATGGATGACCAACTCTTGACTTGGTGACCATCCTTATCTTCTCTTCTCTGCCCAAAACATTAGTGATAACGTTAGAATTGAAATCATTTGAAAATATGAAATTATAGGAAATTGTTTGAGGTTTCTAGAAAAAAAATGGAGGTCATTTGGACTTCTAGAACTCTAGATATGGGTCAAATACTGAACAGTGTTCGAGCTGGAGGACAGATTCGAACTTCTTCATTGTTAGTACAATTTGGACTTAAAAATGACCTTTAGGCTTCATATAAAGTTGTAGGCCTATATCTTACCTTTCCATCCATATAAAGTAGACCTAGATCCAAGATCTACAGTTCCAGATATGACCCAACATCTCCAGATATGAACAGTGTTCTGATTTGGACTGCATCAACATCTCTTTTCTAAGTTTGGCTATCTCTTTGTCCTTTCAATTTCAGTTCTTAAACTCATCAATTAATCCTTTCATTTATGTGATAAGCCTGCATTTATATTATTAGATATGTTAGTATAAAATATGCTTTAGTTAAGGAGTTATTAACACTTTAAGTATTAATCACACCTCCCAACCATCTTATTTCTAGTCCCTAGTAATCAAAGCATCAAAATAGAAATATAATTTGCAAATTCCATAAAGCAAGGTATTCATCATTCAACTTCCATTAATCTATCCAGATAAACAAACTCTCATTAAATTTATATATCTGCTCAATACCTCTTAAACAAGATATTAATAAACCTTCCTTTTGTGCTCAATATATCAACATATAGTTATGGAGCTTTACTTGGAAGAAAACAAAAATTTTGTTCTAATGTTTAAGGTGAACTTTTATGGGTTGAGATTTTTTTTCTTTTTTTTTTTTAAATATATATACATGTAACATAAAACACAATGCATCTTTAACCGATGTAATGAGCTTTCGGCTAATGACTCCCATACCAGTTGGTCTTAGGGCATTAGGTGTTGAGACACCCCTATGAGCTTTGTAACTCGGGTTGCCGATACTAATACGTAGATAGTGCAATGTTTAATTGCTTGAGCTTTTCTCCTCAACCCATGTAACAAGTGTTAGGCCAATAGCTCCCAAATTAGTTGACTTTAAGGATATTAGGTGTCAAAACACCCTTTCAGGCTTAATTGCTTAGGTTAGGGAGACTACGAAACCAAACTTATCTGCATTTTTATTATCATTGTTTTTTTGCTCTTTTTTTGTTTTTTTTTCAAATTATATACTATCATTTTCCCTTAGTTGTTACCTTTAATAAAAGAACATAAATAATGTAATAATCCAATGTGCAACCCATAATCATATGTTAAAGTGTGTGTGAAAATTAAGGTTTAAGAATACATATTAAATGAGTATATGAGCAGAATTAAATGATAAGAATGTGAGAGTTTGTAAACTTGAATATTTCAAGAAGTATTATGATAGACCTTGTTATGAATATTGCAAATAACCATTGAAAATTATTTACTAAGATACGTCTCAAGAGTCAATGAAATTCCTCCTTGCTTTGCCATCTTAGTAACGACAATTTTGCAAATGGTTTATGAAATAGAAAACATAGTTAGTTTTTTTTTTAACATCAACTATTACCCTCTCTCCTCAACCAAAACGAGATATTGTCCTTAATGTTCTAAGGTAGAAAGATAGAGTATAAAAGACATTACCTAAAACAACTACTACTGACAATCATAAAACATACTTAAACAAATATAAAAAATAACAAAACACAAATATTTTACTATTGATAAAACCAAAAGACACCAGTTTTTACAAACTAAGACTCAAATCGTAGTTGTGATTGTAGCTAACATCTTCTTTTGGTTTTACGTCCAAGAACAGCTTAAACGCCCTCTATGGGTCAGGGATAGGCTTCCCATCCAGTTTTCTAAAATACCAGCAAACATGGTC
Organism: Populus euphratica; assembly: GCF_000495115.2. Classification (NCBI taxonomy): domain Eukaryota; kingdom Viridiplantae; phylum Streptophyta; class Magnoliopsida; order Malpighiales; family Salicaceae; genus Populus; species Populus euphratica. The sequence continues at coordinate 59,935 of NW_011500904.1, forward strand.
TTTTTTAGTCAGATTCCCAAGACTATATCGAGCATGTTCTTTATGGAATAATAGCCATCAATCATGAATTGGACGATGCACATCTCCACTAGGATGTGTATCTAGAGTTAATAAAGATTATTTAATGACTCCTTACTCAGGCCATCCTTAATAAATTGTATTTTATCTTCATGGTTTATAGATATCATTCATAAAGAATGACATTGTGCATTGCAAGTCCATCTACCACATCGATAGCAGACTTTCAATTATTTTGCACGATGTTTCTTTGCAAAACTGCTTTTACCTATCCCAAGCATGTATGCAATAAAAGAATTGAAAGACTCACCTGATAATCGGACCTTTGCTTCAATTAGCCAGCGAATCTCTTCAAGAATTCCATGGTTCATTAAGAACCTCAATCTTCCACACCTAGCTCAGTAAATTTTTGTAATCGCATTTTAAGGCAAAACAGGTAAATACTTTTTTAATTTTTCAAGAGTGGTGTCCATTTTTTAAGATAAGAAGTGGAAAGGAGATGCAAAGAAAAGAGAAGGAACAAGGAATTAAATAAATATATACACATACATCAGTTATCATAGGAAACTAAAAGAACCGACTTAAGAGTCACGGAGTACCGTTATCCGCCATTTAACCAGGTTGAGAGAGACTAATAAACTAAGAGTCATACAGAAAAACACAAAAACAATGTGAGAAAAACAAAATAATCAACCTTTATTTACAAGATCATTCAAACCAATTGATTCATTTTCACTAAAAAAAGGATACACATATTTCTCAATAAATGGACTGCTCCATCTTAATCCTAACTCTCTAGGAAATAAATAGAGTCGAAAATTATAAAACAAAGCTTTTTGACCATAATCAACTTTTTGTTAATTTCACAAGTTTTGCAGAATACATGCGTGTCCTTAAATATGGTGGCCCAATAAAATCCATTTTGAAAGATTTTTGCAGCTGTCTTTTTTTATGAGAAATGACTCCCACATGCTTTAAAATGATAAATTTTAATGACACTACTTACCGCATTGTCAGGAATGGAACTTTGAAATATTTGATTAGGACAATATTTGAATAAGTACAGGTCATCCCAATAAAAGTTTTTCACTTCGTGCAAAAACTTTCCTTTATCTTGGGTACTCCAATCAGCTGGCAAATCTCCTAAAGCAAGAAAATTGAGATTTTTATCATACTAAGGCATTGGACTAAAAGAAAGTAAAGATTCATCAGGAAAGTAATCATCGATTGGTGTGATGTCAGATGTCGAATCTGTTGTCACTCTTGACAAAAGATCCACATCAACATTTTTGGTGCATTTTTCATCCGTGATTTCTTCCTAAAAATAAATCATTTCAAATCTTTAGATTCATCCAACTCATTTTTACTTAAAGTAGATTCAAGTTGATCATAAACTAATTCTTCAATATGATCTACTTCTTGTAATTCATTATCATCTCCAAGTTACTTGCAAATGTTAAAAATATTCATCTTCAATTTTATATTTCCAAATGATAGCTTCATCAGTCCATTCCTACAATTAATCAAGCATTAGAAGTTGTAAGAAATGGACGTCCTAAAATAATAGGAAATAAATTACATGCTTCAATAGGTCGTGTGTCCAAGACAATAAAATCTATAGGATAAATGAATTTATCGACTTATACTAACACATCTTCAACTATTCCTCTAGACACTTTTACAAATCTATTGGCAAGTAATAGAGTTACAAAAGTTGGTTTTAACTTACCTATATTAAGACTCTAAAAGACTGAATATGGAAGTAAATTCACACTAGCTCAAAGATCAAATAAGGCTCTTTCAATTTTATGTTCTCCAATAAGTAAGAAATTGTAGGACAACCAAGGTCTTTATATTTCAAAGCATTATTGTTCTAAAGAATGACACTTACTTGTTCGGTTAAAAAGGCTTTCTTTTTCACATTCAGTTTTCTCTTCATAGTGCACATATCTTTCAAATATTTAGCATAAAAGGGAACCTGTTTAATAGCATCCAGCAAAGGTATATTTCTTTGTTTGGTCATGGCATGAGGAAATGGAAGTGTTGGCGAGGAATCAGTCTGTTCTTTGTAATTTTCAGATTCAACCCCTTCCTTACTCTTAAAGATTGACTCACCATCTTTTTCACAAGGTTCAAGAATGGGTTTTTCAATAACCTTACCACTACAAAGAGTAGTGACTGATTTGACTTGATTCATGTGTTGGCTTCCGGAACTACTTGCATTTGCATTGTATTGCCACTTAGGATTTTGGTGTGGTTGAGATGGAAACTTACCTTTCTTTTAAAAACTAAGAGTAGATGTCAATTTTGCAAGAGTATCTTTAAAATCTGTCATGTTTTGAGCAAGTTGAGTATTGATTATCTCTTGCTTTTCAATGAATACATGCAATGTTTCCTAAAGATTTCTTCTAGAAGGGGGAGCAAAAAGAGGTGCATATCCATGAGAATTTGGAAATTATGGTTGCTTGAAACGATGGTTGTGAAGTTTGTGCATTGTTGTTCTCATTCTTCCAACTGAAGTTTGGGTAATTTCCCCAACCAGGGTTATATGTTTGGGAGTATGGGTTATGGTTGGGCCTTTGGAAACTGTTTAAAGTATAGGCTTGTTCATGGAGACATTTCTTAAAGGAAAGCAAGGTTGGACAGTCATTGGTTGAGTGTTTATTTTTTCACATATTTGACACACAATGTTTTCAACAGATTTTAACTAACTACTCTTTTTCAATTGTAGTGCCTCAACTTTTCTAGCTAAAGATGCAAACTTGGCTTGGAGGTCATGATCTTCCCTAAGGTTTTACATACGTCCACTGGATGTATGAGGTTGAGTTTTACTTGGTGCCTTATAAGTACCCGTGGTGTTCCAATTTTGAGCATTTTGAGCTAACAAGTCAAAGTACTCCATTGCTTCATCAAGGTCTTTATCTTCAAAAGTTCCATTGCACATCAATTCAACCATTTACCTATCTCTAGGTGTTAACCCTTCATAAAAATGTGAAACCAATTTTCATGTTTCAAAACCATGATCAGGGCAAGTATTAAGCAAGTCTCGATACCTATCCCAATGATGCAACCATATTATTTGATAGTTTCACCCATATTTAACTAGTGTTTAGCCTATGTTATATATATAAAATGCCTTGATATTCTTTGTTTTATATTTTGAAGGTATTTTTGGAGGAAAGATGCAAAAAGGAGTAAATTGGAGGTAATTGGCAGATTTGACGTTCAGTCGATATTTTGTGCAGAGCGTGAGTTCTAGAAATCAAAATGAAGTGATTCTAGTGGCACTAAAAAGCTAACATCCATACCTTTCTGGAAATCTAAGTCAAGAAAAATAAAAAGACAAAGAGCATGGAAATCACATCCTTCAAAGTGAAATCTCGGATTCTACCAATGTTGACCTTTGGTCATTCAAAATTCAATATCTGGAGCTTCAGAAGTCCAATTGATTAAAAATCAATTTTATTGGATTCCTGACGCAAAGGTCTAGAAACGCTCCAACTTTCAGCTAAAAAAGATGTCAGATGAGGGAGATATGATTTTTCAAAAATGACAACTGAATTCTGCCAACAAACAGGTTTCGTGAAGAAATGAGTCTAAATTATGTTTTGAAGCTTCTAAAGTGTCATCCAAGTTGTAATTTTAGCAATTTAGCCCCTCTAGTAAATCAATCTAGAAGGTCAAGGAAGGTAGCCACCAACCTCAAACCACCAACCACAAACCAGTTGCAAGTTGGAATATTGCCATTGTTAAAGAACTACGTTATTAAACTTAAGGAAAACATTCAATCAAAGCAACATAAGTAGACAACTTGGTTATTAAGATTAATGAATTTATCTAGATCTTAAGGCTGCTATTAAATTAAATTATTAGTGCGAACACTGTGATTATTTGTTGGTTAGGGCTAGTTATACGGTGGATCTGTTAATTAACCAAAGTTAAGAAAAGATAAAAATTCAGAATATAAATTGGAGTTTTGTTTCAAGGATCGGTTCTGATTTCTGTAGGTGGATGTGTGCTTGCGACCAAGGTTTGTTTTCTTGATAAATTTCAGTTTTAATTGATTTTGTTTGCTAGTTTAATTGCTGCAATAGTTTAGATAATCACAAACCAAACCCCCCAATTACATAATGTACACCATAACAATATGACTTGAAACTTCCTTGTGGGATCGACCCCTTGCTTGCTCTATACTATCTTGTGTGTTTTAAGCTAGGGTAATTAATTTGTGCAACCGCAGCATCGCAACATCTAACATTGGTAAAATGTTTCTCCTTGTTTTTTAGTGAAAGTGGTGAATGATGTTCATGCTATAATTTGAGTCATTATACGCATTACAGACCTCTTCAAATTCCCTTAGATGCAAGTATGAATTTTCTAAATCTAAGCCATGAAAGGAAGGTAAAAGTTGAATAATGTCTGGCTTAAAATTAAAATGAGATACATTAGGGGGAAAACCATGCATGATGATGCACTTGTTCTTGTTGGATTCATGTGATCTCTAGCTATTCTAGTACGGTTATTCTCATTATTCTTATTATGAAGTGACCGGTTATCTTCTTTGGCCATATTTTTTGAAAATAATGAGGATAACCTACACAGTCTACCACTTAATGTATGTGACCACACTCTCATGCACGTGTAGGAATAGAATAAAAGGAAGAAGAAAACAAGAGAAAAGAAACAAAGTCATATACAAGAAAAGTGAAAAGAGAAAATAAAATAAATATTATAATTTGTACAAGAACTTACCTCCCCGGTAATGGCACCAAAAACTTGACACAACCAAAAGATTGATGTCTTCTCCCAAGTATAGGAGTGTCGAAGTAATAAATAACCCGGCAAGACCGGGGACGAACCACAAGGAGGTTAATTGTATAAATTATAGATGACAGTAACATAACAACAACAAGAATAATAGTAATACTACTAATAATAGTAATAGAAATAATACTAGTAACAACAGTATTAATAATAATAATAATACTAGTAGTAGTAGTAGTAGTAGTAGTAGTAAAGAAGAAGATGAAGAGGAAGAAGTTGATGAGAACTTTGAGATGGAAGATCAATGTACAAATTAAACAATGATAAAAACAAATGCCAAGGTTAGAGGATCCCTAAATGGTATGTCAAACAAGTATAGTATAAACTCTTATTATTCAATTTGAAACCACACACAAAGAAGATTGCAATCAAATTATAAATTATTAATATGATTATATTAGTTATCTTATTCGATTAATGCTAATACTTGTAAATATTATCAGACATTCATTCTTATAACTTATGTTAACAATAAATTAAGTTCCTTTCATAGCTCATGTATCTTTTTTTTTTGGTAAGTTGACGTATATATTAAAGGAAAATGATACAAAGATTATAAGGGGCATACCCCAAATTTACAATGAGAACAGAAATGTAAAACAACAGATGGCTACAGGCTAGCCATCGAACAGAAAACTCAAGACCTAACTTGATTAGTTAGGGAAACCAATACAACCAGCTAAATATCAATTGAAGAATCTATGTTATTGACCCTCCAAGCTCATTGGATCCTTTTATTTTCTTCTGTTGGTAGGATGTTCCTCATCAAATCAAGCTTATCACGGATGATACATTCGATTTGATGAAAGACCAAATTCTGAGTTCTAGGTATTCCAGCAAAGGTCCTTGCATTCCTTTCTTGCCAGATATGATACACTGTAGCTGCAAAACTGAGTTTACAAGAAAAATTGATGAAACTTTTGCCATGCCAAGTGACAGTAGCCCATCGAATCCATTCATCCCATCCTTTTGTCATTCTTGGAATGTTGCATCTGTCACAAACATCCCACCAGATCGCTTTAGTATAGGAGCATTCAAAGAACAAGTGGTTGTGATCTTCGTTATTGCGGAGACAGAGTGAGCATCTATTGGGACCATGTATACCAAATCAATGAAGTCTATCTTGAGTTGTGAGTTTCTGTTGGACAGCCACCCATAAAAGAAACGAATGTCTTGGAACAGCATTCTTGAACCACACAATGTCATGCCATTCAACTATCGGATGATGAAATCTTAGTTGTTCCCAGGCTACTTTGATTGAGAATCTGTGATTTGGTGAATCCAGCCAAGCAATCTCATCCTTTTGCTCTATCATAGGATTAGAATTGGAAGGAATAGCTTCTACAATGGGGCGCCAGCCAATAGCTTAAGTGGTAGGAATTTTCCATTCTGAGTTATGAATCAGCATATTCACCTTCGCGTTCTGTGGATCTGAGCTTTAGAATCTTTCTCCATGCCCAAGAGCAATTCTGTGGCGTCTTGATAGTCCAGAAATTCCTACCTCGCAATAGAGTACATCTGATCCAAGTAGACCAGATTGAGCCATCTGAGTCATTGCACAGGTTCCAAATGTGTTTCAACAAAGCAATCTTGTTCCATTCTGTTATCCTTTTTATTCCTAGCCCCCCCTCCTTTTTTGGAAGACATACCTGATCCCAAGCCACTTTAGCCCCAGTAGTTCTCATATCTGAACCTGACCAAAGAAAGGATCTCATAATTTGCTCCACATTTTTTATGACTTGCCCAGGTAAGAGGAAGAGAGATGCCCAATAGACTTGGATGGAAAATAAAACTGAATTAATCAGTTGTACTCGTCCTGCATACGAGAGTGTTCTACAAGTCCAATGTCGAACTTTAGAGGTGATTCGATCTACGAGACCCTTACAATAAACAGCCTTTAGTCTGGACGAGATAAGAGGCACTCCCAAATATTTCATAGGGAGCAACCCCTCTACAAACCCAAGAATACGAATAATTTCTTCCCTCTCAGCATTTAACACACCGCTGAAGAAGATGTCACTTTTATTTGGATTTGGATATAGACCTGATAGATCTTGAAACTTTGTGAGCACAGTTTTGATCATATGAATTGAGTTTACATCTCCTTTGCTAAAAATCATCAAGTCGTCAGCAAAACAAAGATGAGAAATGTTGTCCTTCTTACATCTCTAGTGGAACTTGAAGTTTTGGTTGGCACTTATCTTGCAAAATAGCCCCGAAAGGATTTCCATACATAGGACAAACAAATATGGAGAAAGTGGATCCCCTTGTCTCAGCCCTCTCCCCCCTGGAAAATGGATGTAGCATTCATTTCTTTAAGCATTCTCCGACTCTGAAAGAAGGAGCTAACAACTTTGATTAAATCTTCCCCAACTATGTGCCACATTCTTTTGAAGAAACCTGCGTTAAATCCATCCGGACTAGGGGCTTTGTTGTTCTTCAAACTGAACATAGCATGCTTAATCTCCTCCCTTGTTACATCTTGTGCTAATACATGTTGTTGCGTCGAAGACAGTTTCAAGTTTATTGTCGATTCCATCTCTTCCTCATTTAGAACCCTAGGCATCTATTCCACTCTTAACACACGCTAGAAGTACGCAACTACTTCTGATTTAACTGCCTCATGTCTTTTGACAACCTCTCCATCCTCCTTTGTAAGTGAAAGAAGTTTATTTCTATGTTGTCTTCCATTTACTGATTTGTGAAAGTAGCTAGTATTCTGATCCCCCAAGCTAAGCCATTGTATCCTTGACTTCTGTTTGAAAAAACTCTCTTCAGCCTTGACGATAGAAGCGTAGTTACGTACAGCATCCCTTTCTCGCATGCACAAAGTTGGATTCCCATGCGCTGTATGTAGAGCCTGTTGAGCCTTATCCATTTCATCTTTTACATCTTTGACTCTATCTGAAATGTTGGAGAAGTGAGTCATATTGAAAAGTTTCAATTCCTGTTTTAGTTTTCTTAGCTTGCAACACAGCTGATACATTGGACAACCCCCCAAATTGTGTTCCCATACTTTCCTCACCAAGGGCATGAACTCGTCATGGTCCATCCACATATCAAAGAATCTGAATGGTTTCTTTATATTCTGATCATCACCAGTAACCTTTACCACCATAGGAGAATGGTCTAACATACCCGATGGCAAAAATCTTGCTTCTGAAAATGGGAAGTTCAGATTCCATTTCTCATTGGAAGCACTCTATCTAGATTAATGGAAGTTGAATGATGAATACCTTGCTTTGTGAAATTTGCAAATTGTTTTTCTATTTTAACGCTTTGATTACTAGAGACTAGTAATAAGCTAGTTGGGGGGTGTGATTAGTACTTACAAGTGCATTTTTATCAAGGTTTTATTTCATCATTTTGCACTCGAAGTATCAATAACTCCTTAACTAAAGCATGTTTTATAATAACGTATCTAATAATATAAGATACCTTTAATTTGTGGTAAATGTTCATTTTAAATGCAGGCCT
>NW_011500904.1:68285-73904 GCF_000495115.2 Populus euphratica
GTCACATAAATGAAAGGATTGATTGATGAATTTAAGAACTGAAATTGAAAGGACAAAGAGATGGCCAAACTTAGAAAAGAGATGTCGGTGCAATCCAAACCGGAATACTATTGGGTAATCCGATCATATCCGGAGCTGTAGATTCAGATTTAGGTCCACTTTATATGGATGGAAAGATAAGACATAGGCCTACAACTTTTATATGGAGCCCAAGATCTAAAAAGGCCATTTTCAAGTCCAAATTATAGCAACAACAAAGAAGCCCGAATCTGTTTTCCAGCCTGAGCACTGTTCAGTATTTGGCCCATATCTGGAGTTCTAGAAGTCCAAATGAGCTGAATGTTTTGTACAAAATAACTGACATAATTTCCAACAACTTTCATATTTCTAGTGGCTCCAATTTTGACTTTAGCAATGACGTTTTGGGCAGACAAGAGAAGATAAGGATTGTCACCAACTCAAAACTTGGTCACCCACTCATCAATTAGTCATCAAATCAATAGTTCTCAATTTTGGCCTATCAAAGGAGGCATTTGCCATGCATTTAGGCATCTTGGTTTCCAGATCTAGATCATGCTCTTGCTTTCTCTCTTTGTATTTTTTGTAATGTTTATGCTTTGCTTTCATTAATATCAAGTTTATGCCTTTCATTTCCTTTCAATTACTTAACTAACTTTTATCTTATTTATGTTCTTATTTTGTTTATTTATTTTTCTTTCTTTCATTATGTCTAGCTAAGTTTATTATGTCAAGGTGAAAAGGTTACACTAATGGTGTAAGAATAAGTATAGTGTAAACTTAATATGGACTTTAATGTTTGATACTAACATGTTTTGTATTTGTTATCTTGTTCACTCTTTAATACTTTGCTTGTTAAATGACTAATCTTGATTTATGTTTTATAATAATTGGTACAACAAATGCTTGGCACTTTCATAGCCCATACTGTATGGTATAACCGACACCTGAGCTATGAAAGGAACTTGATTTGTTGTTAACATAAGTTATAATCATGAATGCTTGACGAAATTTACAAGTATTAGCATTAATTGAATAAGATGACTAATGTAATCATATTAACAATCTATAATCTGATTGGAACCTCCTTTGTGTGTGGTTTCCAAATGAATAATAAGAGTTTATATTATACTTGTTTAACATACCATTAGTGGATCCTCTAACCTTGACATTGTTTGTTATCATTGTTTAATCCTTACGTTAATTTTCCATCTCAAAGTTCTCATCAACTTTTCTTCTTTTACGTTATTATTGTTATTATTGTTGTTGTTGTTGTTGTTCTTATTATTATTATTATTATTATTATTATTAGTACTACTACTACTACTACTACTACTACTACTACTAGTAGTATTATTAGTATTATTATTGCTACTGTTATTATTGTTGTTATTGTTACTATTGTTGTTGTTTATAATTGTTGTTTATAATTTGTACAATTAACCTCCCTATGGTTCGACCCCGGTCTTGCCGGGTTATTTATTACTTCGACACTTCTGCACTTGGGAGAACACAACAATCTTTTAGTCGTGTCAATAGCTCAGGTGTCGGTTATACCATATAGTTTGGGCTATGAGAGTGCCAAGTATTTGTTGTACCAAGTGTTAAACAACATAAATCTAGATTAGTCATTTAACAAGGAAAGTATTAAAGAGTGAACAAGATAACTAATACAAAACATGTTAGTATCAAACATTAAAGTCTATATTAAGTTTACACTATACTTATTCTTACACCATTACTGTAACCTTTTCACCTTGACATAATAAACTTAAGTAAACATAATGAATGAAAGAAAAATAAATAAACAAAATAACATAAAAGTTAACTAAGTAAATGAAAGGAAATGAAAGGCCTAAACTTGATATTAATAAAAGCAAAGCATAAACATTACAAAAAATGCAAAGAGAGAAAGGAAGAGCATGATCTTGATCTAGAAACCAAGATGCCTAAATGCATGGCTAATGCCTCCTTTTATAGGCCAAAATTAGGAACTATTGATTTGATGACTACTTGATGAGTGGGTGACCAACTCTTGACTTGGTGACAATCCTTATCTTCTCTTGTCTACCTAAAACATCATTAATAACATCAAAATTAGAATCACTTCAAACATCAAAGCTGTAGGAAATTGTCTTAGCTTTCTTGTGTAAACAATTGAGGTCATTTGGACTTTTAGAACTCCAAATATGGGCCAAACACTGAACAGTGCTCGGGCTGGAAGATAGATTCAGACCTCTTTGTTGTTGTTACAATTTGGACTTCAAAATGGCCTTTCTAAATTTTAGGCTCTATATGAAAGTTGTAGGTCTATGTCTTACCTTTCCATCCATAAAGTAGACCTAAATCTGAAGTTTACAGCTCCAGATATGACCCAATTACTGAATAGTGTTCCAGTTTGGATTGCATTGACATTTTTTTTCTAAGTTTGGCCATCTCTTTATCCTTTCAATTTGAGTTTTAAATTCATCAATCAATCCTTTTATTTATGTGATAGGCCTATATTTAAAATAAAAATTTACCATAAATTAAAGGTATCTTATATTATTAGATATGTTATTATAAAACATGCTTTAGTTAATAAGTTATTGATACTTCAAGTGCAAAATGATGATATAAAACCTTGATAAAAATGCACTTTCAAGTACTAATTACACCCCCCAACCAGCTTATTACTAATTCCTAGTACTCAAAGCGTTAAAATAGGAAAACAATTTGGAAATTCCACAAAGTAAGGTATTCATCATTCAACTTCCATTAATCTATCCAGATAAACAAACTCATTAAATTTATATATCTGCTCAATACCTCTAAACAAGATATTAATAAACCTTTCTTTTGTGCTCAATATATCAACACATAGTTATGAAGGGTTTACTTGGAAGAAAACAAAATTCTTGTTCTAATGTTTAAGGTTAACTTTCTTGGGTTGGGATTATATATACATCTATATATATATACATCTAACTTAAAACACCATGCATCTTTAACTCATGTAACACTTTAGGCTAATGACTCCCAGACTAGTTGGTCTTAGGGCATTAGATGTTGAGACACCTCTACAAGCTTAGTAACTCGGGTCGCAGATACTAATATATAGATAGTGCAATGTTTGATTCCCTTAAGCTTTTCTCCTCAACCCATGTAACAAGTGTTGGGCCAATTACTCCCAAGTCAGTTGACTTTAGGGTATTAGGTGTTAAAACACCCATTCGGGGTTTAATTGCTTAGGTTAGGGAGGCTACGAAACCAAACTTATCTACATTTTTATTATCATCATTTTTTCTTGTTTTTTCTTGTTTTTTTTTAATTATATACTATCCCTTTCCCTTAGTTGTTACCTTTAACAAAAGAACACAAATAATGTAATAATCCAATATGCAACCCACAATCATATGTTAAAGTGTGTGTGTGCAAATTAAGGTTTAAGAATACATGTTAAATGAGTATATGAGCAGAATTAAGTGGTAATAATACGAGAGTTTGTAAACCTGAATATTTCATGAAGTATTATGATAGACCTTATTAAGAATGATTACTAAGATACGTCTCAAGAGACATAAAAAGATCTCCTTTACTCTGCCATCATAGTAACAACAATTTTGCACATGCTTTATGAATTCAAAAACACAGTTAGTTAATTTTTTTAATAAAAAAACTACCACCCTTTTCCCCTAACCAAAACGAGACATTGTCTTCAATGTTCTAAGGTTGAAAGATAGAGTATAAAAGATATCACCTGAAATAACGAATATTGACAAACCTGAAATACACTTAAACAAAAATAAAAAATAACAAAACACAATAATAAAACAAAAAGACACAAAAAATTTATAAATGAAGACTCAAATCTATTCTAAGCTTTTTACGGCTTTCCTTGGATGACCAATTTATGCGATTCATGGAGGGATTAATTGCAGGAATGAAAGATTGTAATTGGTCAATCAATTGTTCAACAATAGTAGCATAGATTATGATTTGTCGTGCAAAAGATGTTAGAAATTTCTGTTTCACAGCATGATCAAGAAAAGACAACAACTTATCATAATAACCATTAACATTTAACAGACCCATGGGTTTATAGTGAATGTGTAGTTGGGCCCAAGAGGAAATATGGAAGATCTCTTCCAATGTGTTTAGACCACCTGGTAATGCAATCAAGGCATCATCATGGTTAAACATTGCATTCATTCGAGCCGACATTGTGGAGACTTGAAGTTCCTCTCTAATTGTTTTTCCAATGATGTCCCTTTGTGCTAAAGATTCGGGGACGACCCCCAAAACTTGACTACCTCCTAAAAATGCAGCTATTGACACAGCTCCCATTAACCCCAGATTGCCTCCTCCATACACTAAATGAATCTTTTTCTCAACTAGCACCTGACTAAGATGATTTGCTGATTCTAAAAACTTCTTTTCTTTCTCAGGACTGGATCCACCAAAAACACAAATATTTCTTATGTGATGACTTGAGGAACTTGCCATTGCTACACACTTCTATATTTGTTGAATTTATGGGTTGAGTAGAAATGAAAGGAAGGAAGAGAGGATTTTATAGATGAGAAATTGAAAAGGCAATCATACCACCTATATATAGGCCAACTTGAGTCTCACTCACTCTCTCTTTTTATTTATTTATTTATTTATTTTTTGAACAAGCATGTGTATGTACAGGTAGTTATGATTGTGGCTCACATCTTTCCTTGGTTTTACGTCCATAAATGACTTAAACGCCCTGTATGGGTTGAGGATAGACTTCCCATCTAGTTTTCTTAAAAACCGGCAAACATGGTCTTTTTTAGTCAGATTCTCAAAACTAAGTCGATCATGTTCTTTATGAAAATAGGGTCATAAATCATGAATTACACGATGCACATCTCCATTAGGATGAGTCTCAAGAGTTAATAGAAGATTATCTAAAGACTCCTTACTCAAGCCATCCTTAATGAACTGTATTTTATCTTCACAATTTATAGATACCATTCCTAAAGAACGATATTGTGCATTACAAGTCCATCTGACACATCGATGACAGACTTTTAATCATTTTGCACGACGTTTCTTTGCAAAAGTGCTTTTACTTGTTCTAGGCATGTGTGAAATGAAGGAATTAGAGGTCACCTGATAATCAGACCTTTACTTCAATTAGCCAGCGGATATCTTCAGGAATTCCATGATTCATTAACAACCTCAATCTTGCACATCTAGCATGGTAAATTTTTGTAATCGCATTCTGAGGCAGAGCGGGAAAATACTTTTTCAATTTTTCAAGATTAGTGTCCATTTTCAAATGAGAATTGGAAGGGAGATTCATAGAATTGCACAAATATATACACAGATACCAGTTATTATAGGAAACTGAAAGAACCGACTTAAGTCACGGAGTACCGTTGTCTGCCATTTGACCGGGATGAGAGAAACTAGCAAAAAAATCACTCAAAAAGAAACACAAAAACAATATGAGGAAAAAAATCAATCTTTATATATAGGATCACCCAATTCAATAGAGTCATTTTCAATTGAAAAATTATCAAAGTAAACTTTCAAACGATGTCCATTTACCTTGAAAACATTGTCATTCTTTGGATTCTCGATGTCATA
>NW_011500904.1:74140-77251 GCF_000495115.2 Populus euphratica
AGGAAATAAATGTAGTCGAGAATTATAAAGTAAGACTTTTTAACCAACATTGAATGTTTTTCTCAGAATATTCTTGTCATGAAACTCTTTGATTCTTGCTTTATGAATTCTTGAATTTTCATATGCATCATTTCTTATTTTCTCAAGCTTATTTATTTGTAATTTTCACAGTTGACTAGCATCATCCAGATTTGAATTGAAAGCTTTAATAGCCCAATAAGCTTTATGTTCAAGTTCCACAGGCAAGTGACAAGGTTTTCCATAGACTAGTCTATAAGGTGACATACCTAATGATGTTTTATGAGCAGTTCGATAAGCCCAAAGTGCATCATTTAGTCTTAAAGACCAGTCTTTCCTATTGGGGTTCACTGTTTTCTCCAAAATATGTTTGATCTCCCTATTAGCAAGCTCTACTTGTCCACTTGTTTGAGGGTGATAAGGGGTGGCAACTTTGTGTGTGATTCCATATTTCTTCATTAAAGACTCAAATGGCTTGTTGCAGAAATGTGTTCCACCATCACTTATTATGGCTCGAGGGACTCCAAATCGACTCAAAATATTTTCTTTCAAAAACTTTATCACTGTTTTGTGATCATTGTTTCGACTTGGAATTGCCTCTATCCATTTTGAAACATAATCTACTGCGACTAATATGTATAAGAAACCAAATGATGGAGGGAATGGGCCCATGAAATCTATACCCCAACAGTCAAAGATCTCAATGACAATAATAGGGTTTAAAGGCATCATGTGACGTTTTGAAATAGATCCCAACTTTTGACAATTTTCACAAGACTTGCAGAATGCATGTGAGTCTTTGAACATGGTGGGCCAGTAAAATCCACTTTGTAAGATTTTTGCAGTTGTCTTTCTTAATGAGAAATGGCCCCCACATGCCTCAGAATGACAAAATTTAATGACACTACTTACCTCATTGTCAGGAATGCATCTTCGAAATATTTGATCAGGACAATATTTGAATAAATAAGGATCATCCCAATAAAAGTTCTTCACTTCGTTCAAGAACTTTCTTTTATCTTGGGTACTCCAATGAGCTGGCAATTGTCCTGAAACAAGAAAATTGACAATATTAGCAAACCAAGGCATTGTAGAGACAGAAAGTAAAGATTCATCAGGAAAGTAGTCATCGATTGGTGTGATGTCAGTTTTCGAATCTGTTGTCAATCTTGACAAGTGATCTGCGACAACATTTTCGCTGCCTTTCTTATCTTTGATTGTGATATCAAATTCTTGAAGTAATAAAATTCACCGCACCAATCTAGCCTTAGAATCTTTCTTAGAAAGAAGATATTTCAATGCTGCATGATCACTAAAAACAACAACAGGTAAGCCAACAAGATAAGATCTGAATTTTTCACATGCAAATACTATTGCAAGTAATTCTTTTTCAGTGGTGGTATAATTCATTTGAGCACTATTTAAAGTTTTACTTGCATAGTAAATTACATAAGGTTTCTTATGTTTTCTTTGTCCCAAAACAGCACCTACGGCATAATTATTAGCATCACATATTATTTCAAAAGGTAATGACCAATCAGGAGGTTGAATGATAGGAGCACAAGTAAGCAAGTTTTTAAGTTTAACAAAGGCTTCTTCACAATGTTTAGTCCATTCAAAAAAAGTATCCTTTGTTAGAAGGTTATTTAAGGGCTTAGATATTACACTGAAATCTTTGATGAACCTTCTATAAAAACCAGCATGTCCCAGGAATGATCTAACATCTTTAAGAGATTTTGGTGTTGGCAAGTTTGCAATTAACTCGATTTTAGATTTGTCAACCTCAATTCCTTTTGATGAAATAATGTGACCAAGTACAATGCCGTTTGTTACCATAAAATGACATTTTTCCCAATTCAGCACAAGATTCTTCTCTTCACACCTGGTCAAAACCTTTCCTAATTTAGTCAAACAATCATCAAATGAATCGCCAAAAACAGCAAAATCATCCATGAAAATCTCAAGAGAATGTTCAACCATATCGCTAAATATACGAAGCATGCATCTTTGAAATGTGGCTGGTGCATTACATAATCCAAAAGGCATCCTTCGATATGCAAAAGTACCAAATGGACATGTGAAAGTAGTCTTTTCTTGATCTTCCAATGCAATTTCAATTTGGTTGTAACCCGAATAGCCATCTAAGAAACAATAAAATTCATGACCTGCAACTCTTTCTAGGATTTGATCCATGAAAGGTAAAGGAAAATGATCTTTTCTAGTCATTGAATTAAGTTTCCTGTAGTCAATGCACATACGCCAACCAGTAACAGTTCTAGTGGGAATTAACTCATTGTTCTCATTTGTTATCACAGTGACTCCAGACTTCTTAGGTACAACTTGGGTAGGACTTACCCATTTGCTGTCAGAAATAGGATAAATGATTTCATTATTTAGAAGCTTAATGACTTCATTTTTCACTACTTCTTTCATATTAGGATTTAGCCTTCGTTGCATTTCTCTAGAGGGTTTAGCATTTTCCTCTAAATAAATTCTGTGTGTACAAATTAAAGGACTAATTCCTTTTATATCAGCTATGGTCCATCCTAATGCATTTTTGTGCATTTTCAGAGTTTGTAATAACTTACCTTCTTGATGTGCATTAAGTTTGGAAGAGATTATTACCAGAAAAGTTTCATTTTCTCCCAAAAAAGAGTATTTGAGATTGGATGGCAATGGCTTCAAATCAGGTTTTGGTGGTTGAACACTTGAAGGTATGAACTTAATTGATCGTGGTGGCAATTCCGTAATTTGTGGCCTCCAATTACTTGTCTTTGATTCTTCCTGAAAATAAATCATTTCCAAATCATCAGATTCATCAATCTCAATTTCATTGGAAGTGGTTGGAAATTGATCATGAATTAATTTTTCAGTAAAGTCCACTTCCTGTAAATCATTATCATCTCTAGGTTGCTTGCAAATGTTGAAAATATTCATCTCCAATGTCATGTTTCCAAATGATAGCTTCATCAGTCCATTCCTACAATTAATCAATGCATTAGAAGTTGCAAGAAATGGATGTCCTAAAATAACAGGAAATGAATTACATACTTTTAAAAGAAGGAGTTATTGATTTGTTGTGATTAGTACTTA
>NW_011500879.1:0-19885 GCF_000495115.2 Populus euphratica
GTAAAACATAATGCTTCTTTAACCCATGTAACAAGCGTTGGGCTAATAACTCCGAAACTAGTTGGTCTTAGGGCATTAGATGTTGAGACACCTTTGTGAGCTTAGTAACTCGAGTTGCCGATACTGATACTTAGATAGTGCAATGTTTGATTTCCTTAAGCTTTTCTCCTCAACCCATCTAACAAGCGTTGAGCCAATAGCTCTCAAGTCAGTTGACTTTAGGGTATTGTGTCTTAAAACACTGACAAACCTGAAACGCACTTAAACAAATAGAGGAAACAAGAAATACAATAATAAAAGCAAAAGATACAAAGATTCACAAATGAAGACTCAAATCTAATCTAAGCTTTTTACGGCTTTCCTTAGATAACCAATTTATGCGACTCATCGAGAGATCAATTACTAGAATGAAATTTTGTAGTTGGTTAATCAATTATTCAGTAGTAGTAGCAGAGATTATGATTTGTCCTGTTCCACAACATGATCAAGAAAAGACAACAACTTATCATAATAACCATTAACTTTTAACAGACCTATGGGTTTATGGTGAATGTGCAGTTGGGCCCAATAGAAAATATGAAAGATTTCTTCCAATGTGCCTAAACCACCTGGTAAGGTAATGAAGACATCAGCATGGTTAAACATTGCATTCATTCGAGCAGACATTGTGGAGACCTGTAGTTCATTTCTAATTGCTTTTCCAATGATGTCCCTTTATGCTAAAGCTTCGATGACGACCCTCAAAACTTGACTACCTCCTAAAAATGCAACTATTGACACACCTGCCATTAACCCAGAACTGCCTCCGCCATACACTAAATGAATCTTTCTCTTAGCTAGCACCTAACCAAGATGATTTGTTGATTCTAAAAACTCCTTTTCTTTTCCAGGACTAGATCCATCGAAAATATAAATATTTCTTATATGATGACCTGAGGAACTTGCCATTTCTACACACTTTTATATTTATTGAATGTATGGGTTGAGTAGAAATGAAAGGAAGAAAGAGAGGATTTTATAGATGATAAATTAAAAAGGTAATTATACCACCTATATGTAGGCCAATTGAAGTCTCACACTCTCTCTCTTTCTTTTTATTTATTTATTTTTAAAAAAACATGTGTATGTACAGGTAGTTGTGATTGTGGCTCACATCTTCCCTTGGTTTTACATCTAGGAACAGCTTAAACGCCCTCTATGGGTCGAGGATAGGCTTCCTATTCAGTTTTCTAATAATATAAGCTAGTTGTTGTTTATTGTTGTCGTCTATAATTTATACAATTAACCTCCTTGTGGTTCGACCCCGGTCTTGCCAGATTATTTATTACTTCGACACTCCTGCACTTAGGAGAAGACATCAATCTTTTGGTCGTGTCAACCATACAACTCCAATAAAAAACAAACAACACACATTTCTATGTATAGTTTCTAAGATCATTCAATGCCACTATAAAAAAAAAAATCATTTAAAGGCTTTGATAAGATTCATTTTGCCCTAGCCATGCCACCAATTATGACCATAACTTCCATACCATCTTATAATAAAGAAAAACAAATACAACATAAAAGTATCAAGTATTTGTTGTACCAAGTGTTATACAACATAAATCTAGATTAGTTATTTAACAAGCAAAGTATTAAAGAGTGAACAAGATAACAAATACAAAACATGTTAGTATCAAACATTAAAGTCCATATTAAGTTTACACTATACTTATTCTTACAACATTAGCGCAACCTTTTCACCTTGACATAATAAACTTAGCTAAACATAATGAAAGAGAGAAACATAAATAAACAAGATAAGAACATAAATAAGATAAAAGATAACTAAGTAAAGGAAATGAAAGGCATAAACAAGATATTAATGAAAACAGAACTTAAGCATTACAAAAATACAAAGAGAGAAAGCAAGAACATGATCTTGATCTGAAAACCAAGATGTCTAAATGCATGGCAAATGCCTCCTTTTATAGGCTAAAATTGGAAACTATTGATTTGATGATTAATTGTTGAGTAGGTGGTCAACTCTTAACTTGGTGATAATTCTTATCTTCTTGTCTACCCAAAACGTCATTAATAACGTCAGAATTTAAATCAGACCTCCACATGAAAGTTGTAGGAAATTCTCTCAGTTTTTTTTTTTAAAATTGAGTTCATTTGGACTTCTAGAACTATAGATATGGTTTGAATACTAAACAATATCTGAGTTGCAGAACAAATTTGAACTTCTTCGTTGTTGCTACAATTTGGACTTGAAAAAGATCTTTTTAAATTTGGACTCCTTCTAAAAGTTGTAAACCTATGTTTTAACTTTCTATCCATATAAAGTAAACCTAAATCTGATATCTACAACTCCAGATATGACCCAACTACCAAACAGTATTCCAATTTGGACTGCACCAGCATCTCTTTTCTAAGTTTGGTCATCTTTTTGTCTTTTCAATTTCAATACGTAAATTCATCAATTAATCTTTTTATTTATGTGATAAGCCTATATTTAAGATGAACATTTACCATAAATTAAAGATATCATATATTATTTGATATGTTATTATAAAACATGTTTTAGTTAACTAGTTGTTGATACTTCAAGTGCAAAATGATGACGTAAAACCTTGATAAAAATACACTTTTAAGTACTAATCACATCCCCTAACTAACTTATTACTTGTCCCTAGTAATCAAAGCATTAAAATAAAAAAACAATTTGCAAATTCCACAAAACAAGGTATTCATCATTCAACTTTCATTAATTTATTCAGATAAACAAAATCTCATTAAATTTATATATATGCTCAATACTTCTTAAATAAGATATTAATAAACCTTTTTTTTTGTACTTAATATATCAACACATAGTTATGGGGCTTTACTTGAAAGAAAACAAAATTCTTGTTCTAATGTTTAAGGTTAACTTTCTTAGGTTGTGATTTTTTCTTCTTTTTTTCGCTTTTTTAATGTATATACATGTAACTTAAAACACAATGCATCTTTAACCTATATAACGAGCTTTCGGCTAATGACTCCCAAACCAATTGATCTTAGGGCATTAGGTGTTAAAACACCCTTACGAGCTTAATAACTCGGGTTCTAGATACTGATATATAGATAGTGTAATATTTGATTCCCTTAAGCTTTTTCTCCTCAACCCATGTAATAAGCGTTGGGCCAATACCTCCCAAGTTAGTTGACTTTAGGATATTAGGTGTTAAAACACTCCTTCGGGATTAATTGTTTATATTAGGGAGGCTACGAAACCAAACTTGCCTTCATTTTTATTATCATTATTTTTTTGTTTTTTGGCAATTTATATATTCTCCCTTTCCTTTAGTTGTTACCTTTAACAAAAGAACATAAATAATATAATAATCCAATGTGAAACCCACAATCATATGTTAAAGTGTGTGTGTGAAAATGGAGGTTTAAGAATACATGTTAAATGAGTATATGAGCATAATTAAGTGATAACGATGTGAGAGTTTGTAAACTTGAATATTTCAAGAAGTATTTTGATAGACCTTGTTATGAATATTGCAAATAACCATTGAAAAATATTAACCAAGACACGTCTCTAGAGTCAATAAAATTCCTCCTTACTCGATAATCTTAGTAATAACAATTTGCAAATGGCTTATGAAATAGAAAATGCAGTTAGTTTTTTTTTTAATATCAACTACTACCCTATCCCCTCAACCAAAATAAGACATTGTCCTCAATGTCCTAAGGTAGAAAGATAGAGTATAGAAGACATCACCTGAAACAATAACTATTAATAAACCTGAAACACACTTAAAAAAAATATATGAAAGAACAAAACACAAAATAATATCCTATTAAGAAAACCAAAAGACACAAAGATTCATAAATGAAGACTCAAATTCAATCTAAGCTTTTTACGGCTTTCCATAGATGACCAATTTATGCAACTCATGGAGGGATCAATTAGAGGAATGAAATATTGTAGTTGGTCAATCAATTGTTCAGCAGTAGCAGTAGAGATTATAATTTGTCGTGCCGAAAATGTTAAAAATTCTTATTCTACAGCATGATCAAGAAACGACAACAACTTATCATAATAACCATTAACATTTAATAAACCTATGGGTTTATGGTGAATGTGTAGTTGGGCCCAAGAGGAAATATGAAAGATATCTTCCAATGTGCCTAGGCCACCTGGTAAGGCAATGAAAGCATCAACATGGTTAAACATTGCATTCATTCGAGCAGACATTGTGGAGACCTGTAGCTCCTCTCCAATTGTTTTTCCAATGATGTCCTTTTGTGCTAAAGCTTTGGAGACAACCCCCAAAACTTGACTACCTCCTAAAAATGCAGCTATTGACACACCTCCTATTAACCCAATAACGCCTCCCCCATACACTAAATGAATATTTCTCTCAGCTAGCACTTGACTAAGATGATTTGTTGATTCTAAAAAATCCTTTTCTTTTCCACGACTAGATCAACTGAAAACACAAACATTTCTTATATGATGACCTAAGGAACTTGTCATTTCTACACACTTTTATATTTGTTAAATGTATAGGTTGAGTAGAAATGAAAGGAAGGAAAAGAGGATTTTATAGATGAGAAATTAAAAAGGCAATCATATTACCTATATGTAGGGTAGCTGGAGTCTCACAAACTCTCTCTCTTTTTTAATTTATTTATTTTTAAAAAAATATGTATGTACAGGTAATTGTGATTGTGGCTCACATCTTTCCTTGGTTTTACATCCAATAACAGCTTAAACGCCCTCTATGGGTCAAGGATAGGCTTCCCATCTAATTTTCTAAAAAACTGGCAAACATGGTCTTTTTTAGTCATATTCTTAAGACTATATCAAGCATCTTCTTTATGGAATAATGGTCATAAATCATGAATTTTACAATGCACATCTCCACTATGATGAGACTTAAGAATCAATAAAAGATTATCCAAAGAATCTTTGTGTTTTGAATAAATCTCACCTTTTGACAATTTTCACAAGTTTTGTAGAATGCATGTGAATCCTTAAACATGGTGGGCCAATAAAATCCACTTTGTAAGATTTTTGCAGTTGTTTTTTTATGAGAAATGACTCCCATATGCCTCAGGATGATAAAATTTAATGACACTACTGACACGACTAAAAGATTGATGTCTTCTCCCAAGTGCAGGAGTGTCGAAATAATAAATAACTAGGCAAGACTAGGGTCGAACCACAAGGAAGTTAATTGTATAAATTATAGATAACAACAATACAACAACAACAACAACAACAACAACAACAATAATAATAAAGAAAAAGAAGGAGAAGAATAAGAAAAAGATGAGAACTTTAAGGTAGAATATTAATATAAGAATTAAACAATGATAACAACAAATGTCAAGGTTAGAGGTTCCACTAATGGTATGTAAAACAAGTACAATATAAACTCTTATTATTCAATTGGAAACCACACATAAAGGAGGTTTCAATCAGATTATACATTGTTAACATGATCACATTAGTTATCTTATTCGATTAATGATAATATTTATAAATCTCGTCAGGCATTCATGATTATAACTTATGTTAACAACAAATCAAATTCCTTTCATAGCTCAGGTATCGGTTATACCATACAGTATGGGCTATGAGAGTGCCAAGTATTTGTTGTACCAAGTGTTATACAACATAAATCTAGATTAGTCATTTAACAAGCAAAGTATTAAAGAGTGAACAAGATAACAAATACAAAACATGTTAGTATCAAACATTAAAGTCCATGTTAAGTTTACACTATACTTATTCTTACACCATTAGTATAACCTTTTCACCTTGACATAATAAACTTAACTAAACATAATGAAATAAAGAAAAATAAATAAATAAGATAAGAACATAAATAAGATAAAAGTTAACTAAGTAAAGGAAAGGAATTGAAATGAATAAACTTGATATTAATGAAAGCAAAACTTAAGCATTACAAAAATACAAAGAGAGAAAGTAAAAGCATGATCTTAATCTAGAAACCAAGATGCCTAAATCCATTGCAAATGCCTCCTTTTATAGGCTAAAATTAGGACCTATTAATTTGATGACTAATTAATAAGTGGGTGGCCAACTCTTGACTTGGTGACAATCCTTATCTTCTCTTGTCTCCCCAAAACATCATTGATAATGTCAGAATTGGAACCACTTGAAAACATAAAAGTTGTAGGAAATTGTCTCAAATTTTCAAGAAAAAAAATGAAGGTCATTTGAACTTTGAGAACTCCAGATATGGGCTAAAAACTAAATAGTATGGGGGCTGGACGACAGATTCAGACTTCTTTATTATTGCTATAATTTGGACTTGAAAATAGATTTTTTAAATCTTGGGCTCTATATGAAAGGTGTAGGCCTAGTCTTACCTTTTGCATCCATATAAAGTAGATCTAAATTCAAGATCTACAGCTCCAAATATGACCCAATTACCGAATAGTGTTTTGGTTTGGACTGCACCAACATCTCTTTTCTAAGTCTGGCCATCTTTTTATCCTTTCAATTTCAGTTCTTAAATTCATCAATCAATCCTTTTATTTATGTGATAGGCCTGCATTTAAAATGAACATTTACCATAAATTAAAGGTATCTTATATTATTAGATATGTTATTATAAAACATGTTTTAGTTAAGGAGTTATTGATATTTCAAGTGTAAAATGATGATATAAAACGTTGATAAAAATGCACTTTTAAGTACTAATCACACCCCTCAACCAGCTTATTACTAGTCCCTAGTAATCAAAGTGTTAAAATAGAAAAAAAAATTGTAAATTCCACAAAACAAGGTATTCATCATTCAATTTTCATTAATCTATCCAGATAAACAAACTCTTATTAAATTTATATATGTGCTAAATACCTCTTAAACAAGATATTAATAAACCTTTATTTTGTGCTCAATATATCAACACATAGTTATAAGGCTTTTCTAGGAAGAAAACAAAAAAATTTGTTCTAATGTTTAAAGTTAACTTCCTTGGGTTGGGGTTTTTTTTCTTCTTTTTTTTTGTTTTTTTTAAATATATATACATGTAACTTAAAATACAATGTATCTTTAACCCATATAACGAGCGTTGGGCTAATGACTCCAAAACCAGTTGGTCTTATGGCATTAGGTTTGGAGACACCTCTGCGAGTTTAGTAACTCAGGTTGCCGATACTGATATTTAGATAGTGCAATGTTTGATTTCCTTAAGCTTTTCTCCTCCATCCATGTAACAAGCGTTGAGCCAATAGCTCTCAAGTCAGTTGATTTTAGGGTATTAGGTCTTAAAACACCCCTTCAGACTTAATTGCTTAAGTTATGGAGGCTACGAAACCAAACTTATCAACATTTTTTATTATCATTATTTTTTTTAACTTTTTTTATTTTTTTTGTTTTTTTCAAATTATATACTATCTCTTTTCCTTAGTTATTACCTTTAACAAAAGAATACATGTAATAATCCAATATGCAACCCACAATCATATGTTAAAGTATGTGTGTGAAAATTAAGGTTTAAGAATACATGTTAAATGAGTTTATGAGCATAATTAAGTGATAATAATACTAGAGTTTGTAAACCTGAATATTTCAAGAAGTATTATAATATACCTTGTTAAGAATGGTTACTAAGATGCGTCTCAAGAGTCACTTTAACAAAAGAGCTCCTTTACTCTACCATCTTAGTAATAACAATTTTGCACATGTTTTATGAAATAGAAAACACAGTTAGTTAATTTTTTTTATCAACTACTACCCTCTTCCCCAACCAAAACAAGACATTATCCTTAATGTCCTAACGTAGAAAGATAGAGTATAGAAGACATCACCTGAAATAACAAACACTGACAAACCTGAAACACATTTAAACAAATATAAGAAACAACAAAACACAATAATAAAAGCAAAAGACATAAAGATTCACAAATGAAGACTCAAATCTAATCTAAGCTTTTTGCGCTTTTCTTAGTTGACCAATTTATGCAACTCATTGAGGCATCAATTACAGGGATGAAATATTGTATGTGGTCAATCAATTGTTCAGCAGTAGTAGTAGAGATTATGATTTGTCGTGCAGAAGATGTTAGAAATTCCTATTCCACAGCATGATCAAGAAACGGCAACAACTTATCATAATAACCATTAACATTTAACAAACATATGGGTTTATGGTGAATGTGCAGTTGGGTCCAAGAGAAGATATGAAAGATCTCT
The DNA here is from genome assembly GCF_000495115.2 of Populus euphratica. Classification (NCBI taxonomy): domain Eukaryota; kingdom Viridiplantae; phylum Streptophyta; class Magnoliopsida; order Malpighiales; family Salicaceae; genus Populus; species Populus euphratica. Next base: position 8,213 of record NW_011500879.1, read on the forward strand.
TCCAATGTGCCTAGACTAGTTGGTAAGGCAATGAAGGCATCAACATGGTTAAACATTGCATTCATTCGAGCAGATATTGTGGAGACCTGTAGTTCCTCTCCAATTATTTTTCCAATAATGTCCCCTTGTGCTAAGGCTTTGGGAACGACCCCTAAAACTTGACTACCTCCTAAAAATGCAGCTATTAACACACCACCCATTAACCCAAGGTTACCTCCCTCATACACTAAATGAATCTTTCTCTCAACTAGCACTTGACCAAGATGATTTGTTGATTCTAAAAACTCCTTTTCTTTTCCAAGACTAGATCCACTAAAAACACAAACATGTCTTATGTAAGGATATGAGATATTTGCCATTTCTTCACATTTCTATATTTATCGAATGTATGAGTTGAGTAGAAATGAAAGGAAGGAAGAGAGGATTTTATGGATGAGAAATTAAAAAGGTAATCATACCACCTATATGTAGGCCAGTTGGAGTCTTACACACATACATTCTCTCTCTTTATTTATTTATTTAAAAAAACATGTGTATGTATAGGTGGTTGTGATTGTGGCTCACATCTTTTCTTGGTTTTACATCCAAAAACGGCTTAAACACCCTCTATGGGTCGGGGATAGGCTTCCCATCCAGTTTTCTTAAAAACTAACAAACAGGTTCTTTTTAAGTCAGATTCCCAAGAATATGCTAAGCATGTTCTTTATGAAAATGGGTTCATAAGTCATGAATTGCAATATGTTTATTTCGACTATGATGAGACTTAAGAGTCAATACAAGATTATCTAAAGACTCTTTGTGTTTTGAAATAAATCCCACCTTTTGATAATTTTCACAAGTTTTGCGGAATGCATGTGATTCCTTGAATATAGTGGGCCAGTAAAATCCACTTTGTAAGATTTCAACAATCCTCTTTTTTATGAGAAAAGATCCCCCCGTGCCTTAGAGTGATAAAATTTAATTACATTACTTACCTCATTATTGGGAATACATCTTTGAAATATTTGATTAGGATAATAATTGATTAAGTAAGGGTCATCCTAATAAAAATTTTGCACATTGCTCAAAAATTTTCTTTTGTCTTCGGTACTCTAGTGAGTTGGCAAAAATCCTCAAGCAACAAAAATTGATATTTTTAGCAAACCAAGGCATTGAACTAAGAGAAAGTAGAGATTCATCAAGAAAGTAATCATCAATTGGTGTGATGTCAGATGTCGAATCTGTTGTCACTTTTGGCAAAAGATCTGCATCAATATTTTCAGTGCGTTTTTCATCCGTGACTTCTTCTTGAGAATGAATCATTTACAAATCTTTAGTTTCATCCAACTTATTTTTACTTAAAGTAGATTCAAGTTGATCATAAACTAATTCTTCAATATGATTTACTTCTTGTAAATCATTATCATCTCCAGGTTGCTTGCAAATGTTGAAAATATTCATCTCTAATGTCATGTTTCCAAATGATAGCTTCATCAGTCCATTCCTATAAATAATCAATGCATTAGAAGTTGCAAGAAATGGATGTCCTAAAATAACAGGAAATGAATTGCATGCTTCAACAGGTTGTGTGTCAAAGACAACAAAATCCATAGGATAAATGAATTTATCGACTTGTACTAACACATCTTCAATTATTCCTTTAGGCACTTTTACAGATCTATCGGCAAGTAAAAGAGATACAGAGTTGGTTTTAACTCACCTAAATTGAGACTCTGAAAAACTGAATATAGAAGTAAATTCACACTAGCTCCAAGATCAAGTAAGGCTCTTTTAATTTTATATTCTCTAATAAAGCAAGAAATTGTAAGACAACCAGGGTCTTTATATTTCAAATCATTATTGTTTTAAAGAATGACACTTACTTGTTCGGCTAAAAAGACTGTTTTTTTCACATTAAATATTCTCTTCACATTGCATAGATCTTTTAAAAATTTAGCATAAGAAGGAACCTATTTAATAGCATCCAACAAAGGTATATTGATCCTTACTTGTTTGAAAGTTTCAAAGATTTCAGAGTTGTGATTGACTTTCCTTTGTTTGGTCATGGCATGAGGAAATGGAAGTGCTGGTGGGGAATCAGTCTTTTCTTTGCAATTTTCAAATTCAGCCCCTTCCTTACCCTCAAAGATTGACTCATCATCTTTCTCACAAGGTTCAAAATTAGGTATTTTAATAACCTTACCATTGCGAAGAGTAGTGACTGATTTGACTTGATCCATGTGTTGGCTTTCGAAAATACTTGCATTTACATTGTATTGCCCTTTAGGATTTTATTGTGGTTGAGATGAAAACTTACCTTTCTCTTGAAAACTAAGAGCAGATGTCAATTTTACAAGAGTATCTTTAAAATTTGTCATGTTTTGAGTAAGTTGAGTGTTGATTGTCTCTTGCTTTTCAATGAATGCATAAAATGTTTCCTCAAAATTACTTCTAAGAGGTGGAGCATAAGAAGGTGCATATCCATGAGAATTTTAGAGATTATAGTGTGCTTGAAACGGTGGTTATGAAGTTTGTGCATTGTTGTTATCACTCTTCCAACTGAAATTTGAGTAATTTCTCCAACCAGGGTTGTATATTTACGAGTATGGGTTATGATTGGGCCTTTAAAAACTATTTAAAACATAGGCTTGTTTATTGAGACATTTATTAAAAGAAGGCAAGGTTGGACAATCCTTGGTTAAGTGTTATTTTGTTTCACAGATTTGACACACAATGTCTTGAATAGATTTTAATTTACCACTCTTTTTTAATTCTAGAGCCTCAACTTTTCTAGCTAAAGATGCAAACTTGGCTTGGAGGTCATGATCTTTTTTAAGGTTACACATACTTCCACTCGATGTATGAGGTTGAGTTTTACTCAGTACCTCATACGTGCTTGGAGTGTCCCAATTTTAAGCATTTTCAGCTAGCAAGTCTAAGTACTTCATTGCTTCATCAGGGTCTTTGTCTTCAAAAGTTCCATTGCACATCAATTCAACCATTTGCCTATCTTTAAGTGTTAACCTTTCATAAAACTATGAAATCAATCTCCATGTTTTAAAACCATGATGAGGGCAAGTATTAAGCATCTCGATACCTATCCCAACATTGGTAAAATGTTTCTCCTAGTTTTAAAGTGAAAGTGGTGATTTGTCTTTTGAAAGATTTTATTCTATAAGATGGGAAAAACTTCTTTAAAAACTGGTGTTGCATTTCATCCTAAGCACGAATAGATCCAGATCCCAAATTTTATAGTCATGTTTTAGCTTTATCTTTTAATGAAAAAGGAAAGAGCTTTAATCTCATGGTGTTCATGTTATAATATGAATCATTATATGTGTTGCAAACCTCCTCAAATTCTCTTAAATGCACGTATGGATTTTCCAAATCTAAGCCATGAAAAGAAGGTAAAAGTTAAATAATGCATAGCTTAAAATTGAAATGAGATGCATCAAGAGGGAAAACTATGCATGATGGTGCACTTATTCTTGCGAGATTCATATGGTCTCTAAGTGTTTTAACACTGTTATTCTCATTATTCTCATCATGAAGTGATTGATTATCTTCTTCGAGTATATTTTCTGAAAATAATAAGGATACCCTACAAAGTCTACCACTTAATATACATGACCAAACTCTCATGCACCTGTAGGAATATAATAAAAGGAAGAAGAAAACAAAAGAAGAAGAAATAAAAGAAAAGAAACAAAGTTGTATATAAGAAACATGAAAAGAGAAAATAAAATAAATATTATAATTTGTACAAGAACTTACCTTCCTGGCAATGGCGCCAAAAACTTGACACGACTAAAAGATTGATGTCTTCTCCCAAGTGCAGGAGTGTCGAAGTAATAAATAACTAGGCAAGACTAGGGTCGAACCATAGGGAGGTTAATTGTATAAATTATAGATGACAATAATACAACAACAACAACAACAATAACAACAATAACAATACTACTAGTAGTAGTAGTAATAAAGAAAAAGAAGGAGAAGAATAAGAAAAAGATGAGAACTTTGAGATGGATATTAATGTAAGGATTAAACAATGATAACAACAAATGTCAAGGTTAAAGGTTCCATTAATGGTATGTCAAAAAAGTATAGTATAAACTCTTATTATTTCATTGGAAACCACACACAAAGAAGGTTCCAATCAGATTATAAATTATTAACATGATCAAATTAGTTATCTTATTCAATTAATGCTAATATTTATAAATCTCGTTAGGCATTCATGGTTATAACTTATGTTAACAACAAATCAAATTCCTTTCATAACTCAAGTGTTGGTTATACCATACAGTATGAGTTATGAGAGTGCCAAGTATTTGTTATACCAAGTGTTATACAACATAAATCTAGATTAACCATTTAACAAGCAAAGTATTAAGAGTGAACAAGATAACAAATACAAAACATTTTAGTATCAAACATTAAAGTCCATGTTAAGTTTACACTATACTTATTCTTTCACCATTAGTATACCCTTTTTACCTTGACATAATAAACTTAACTAAATATAATGAAAGAAAGAAAAATAAATAAACAAAATAAGAACATAAATAAGATAAAAGCTAATTAAATAAAAGGAAAGGAAATGAAAGACATAAACAAGATATTAATGAAAATAAAACTTAAGCATTATAAAATTACAAAGAGAAAAAGCAAAAGCATGATCTTAATATTGAAACCAATATCCCTAAATGCATGGCAAATGCTTCCTTTTATAGGCCAAAATTGGAAACTATTGATTTGATGACTAATTGATAAGTGGGTGGCCAACTCTCTTATTGATAATGTCATAATTGGAACCATTTAAAAACATGAAAGTTATAGGAAATTGTCTCATATTTCCAAGAAAAAAAATAGAGGTCATTTGGACTTCTAGAACTCCAGATATAGGCCAAACACTAAACAGTGCACAGGCTGTAGGACAAATTTAGACTTCTTTGTTGTTGCTATAATTTGGACTTGAAAATGACCTTTTTAAATCTTAGGCTCTATATGAATGTTATAGGCCTATGTCTTACCTTTCCATCCATATAAAGCAGACCTAAATTCAAGATCTACAGCTCTAGATATGACCCAATTACTGAACAGTGTTCTGGTTTGGACTACACTACCATCTCTTTTCTAAGTTTGGCCATCTCTTTGTTCTTTCAATTTCAATTCTTAAATTTATCAATGAATCCTTTCATTTATGTGATACCTGCATTTAAAATGAATATTTACCATAAATTAAAGGTATCTTATATTATTAGATATGCTATTATAAAACATGCTTTAGTTAAGGAGTTATTGATACTTCAAATGCAAAATAATGATATAAAACCTTGATAAAAATACACTTTTAAGTACTAATCTCACCCCCTAACCAGCTTATTACTAGTCTCTAATAATCAAAACATTAAAATAGAAAAACAATTTATAAATTCCACAAAGCAAGGTATTCATCATTCAACTTCCATTAATCTATCCAGATAAACATACTCTCATTAAATTTATATATCTACTCAATACCTTTTAAACAAGATATTAATAAACCTTTTTTTTATGCTCAATATATCAACACATAGTTATGGGGCTTTACTTGGAAGAAAACAAAATTCTTGTTCTAATGTTTAAGGTTAACTTTCTTGGGTTGATATTTTTTTTTCTTTTTTATTTTTAAATATATATACATGTAACTTAAAACACAATGCATCTTTAACCCATGTAGCAAGCTTTCGGCTAATTACTCCCAAACTAGTTGCTCTTAGGGCATTAGGTGTTGAGACTCCCATGCGAGCTTAGTAACTCGGGTTGCCGATACTAATACGTAGATAGTGCAATATTTGATTTTCTTAAGTTTTTCTCCTCAATCCATATAACAGGCGTTCGGCCAATAGCTCCCAAGTCAGTTGACTTTAGGGTATTAGGTGTTAAGATACCCCTTCGGGCATAATTGCTTTGGTTATGGAGGCTATGAAACCAAACTTATCTATATGTTTATTATCATCATTTTTTTTCTTTTTATTTTTTTCATTTTTTTTCAAATTATATACTATCCATTTCTCTTAGTTGTTACCTTTAACAAAAGAACATAAATAATATAATAATTCAATGTGCAACCCACAATCATATGTTAAAGTGTGAGTGAAAATTAAAGTTTAAGAATACATGTTAAATGAGTATATAAGCAGAATTAAGTGATAATAATGCGAGAGTTTGTAAACTTGAATATTTCAAGAAGTATTATAATAAACCTTGTTAAGAATGATTACTAAGATGCGTCTCAAGAGTCACTTTAACAAAAGAACTCCTTTACTTTGCCATCCTAATAACAACAATTTTGCATATGCTTTATAAAATAGAAAACACAGTTAGTTAATTTTTTTGTCAACTACTACCCTCTCCCACCAACCAAAACGAAACATTATCCTCAATGTCCTAAAGTAGAAAGATAGAGTATAGAAGACATCATTTGAAATAACAAACACCGACAAACCTGAAACACACTTAAACAAATATAAGAAATAACAAAACACAAATATTATGCTATTAATAAAACTAAAAAACACAAGTTTTTACAAACTAAGACTCAAATCGCAGTTGTGATTGTGACCCACATCTTCCATTAGTTTTATGTCTAAGAACGGCTTAAATGCCCTCTATGGGTCGGGGATAGGCTTCCCATCCAGTTTTCTTAAAAACTAGCAAACAAGGTCTTTTTTAGTTAGATTTCCAAGACTATGTCGAGCATGTTCTTTATGGAACAGTGACCATAAATTCTGAATTGCATGATGCACATCTAAACTAGGATGCGTCTCAAGAGTCAATAAAAGATTATCTAAAGACCCCTTACTCAGGTTATCCTTAATGAATAATATTTTATCTTCACGCTTTACAGATACCATTCCTATAGAACGACATTGTGCATTGCAAGTCCATCTGGCACATCAATTGCAGACTTTCAGTTGTTTTGCACGATGTTTCTTTGCAAAAGTGCTTTTACCAGTTCCAAGTATATGTGAAATGAAAGAATTAAAAGACTCATCTCATAATCGGACCTTTGCTTCAATTAACCAGTGAATCTCTTTAGGAATTCCATGTTTCATTAACAACCTCAATCTTGCACACCTAGCTCGGTAAATTTTATTAATCGCATTTTAAGGCAAAGCGGGAAAATACTTTTTTAATTTTTCAAGAGTGGTGTTTATTTTTTAAGATGAGAAGTGGAAAAGAGATGCAAAGAGAAGAGAAGGAACAAGGAATGGAACAAATATATACACAGACATCAATTATCATGGGAAACTTAAAGAACCGACTTAAGAGTCATGGAGTACCGTTATCCACCATTTAACTGAGGTGAGAGAGACTAGCAAACTAAGAGTAAAAAAAAAAACATAAAAATAATATGAGAAAAACAAAATAATCAATCTTTATCTATAGGATCATATAAACTAGTGGATTCATTTTCACTAGGAAAATTATCAAAGTAAGCTTTCAAACAATGTCCATTTACCTTAAAAACGTTGTCATTCTTTGGATTCTCAATATCAAAAGCCTTATAAGGATACATATGTTTCTTAATAAATAGATTGCTCCATCTTGATCTTAGCTCTCTAGGGAATAAATGGAGTTGAGAATTATAAAACAAAACTTTTTGACCAGTATCAACTTTTTAACAATTTTCACAAGTTTTGCAGAATGCATGTTTATCCTTGAACATGGTGGGCCAATAATATCCATTTTGAAAAACTTTCGCAGCTATCTTTTTTTACGAGAAATGACTCTCACATGCTTTAGAATGATAAAGTTTAATGACACTACTCATCTCATTGTCAAGAATGCATCTTTGAAATATTTGATCAGGATAATATTTGAATAAGTTAAGGTCATCGCAATAAAAGTTTTGCATGTCATTCAAAAAAAATTTTTTGTCTTCTATACTTTAGTAAGTTGGCAAAAATCCTGAAGCAAGAAAATTAAGATTTTTATCATACCAAGGCATTGGACTAAGAGAAAGCAAGGATTCGATAGGAAAGTAATCATCGATTGGTGTGATGTGAGATGTTGAATTTGTTGTCACTTTTGACAAAAGATTTGCAACATTTTTTGTGTGTTTTTCATTCGTGATTTCTTCCTAAGAATAAATCATTTGCAAATCTTCAGATTTAACCAATTCATTTTTACTTAAAGTAGATTCAAGTTGATCATAAACTAATTCCTCAATATTATCTACTTCTTATAATTCTTTATCATCTCCAAGTTACTTGTAAATGTTGAAAATATTCATCTCCAACATCATGTTTCCAAATGATAATTCCATCACTCCATTCCTACAATTAATCCATGCATTAGAAGTTGCAAGAAATGGACATCCTAAAATAACAGGAAATGAATTACATGCTTCAATAGGTTGTGTATCCAAGATAATAAAATCCACAAGATAAATGAATTTATCGACTTGTACCAACACATCCTCAACTATTCCTCTAGGCACTTTTACAGATCTATCAGCAAGTAAAAGAGTTATAGAAGTTGGTTTTAACTCACCTAAATTGAGACTTTAAAAAACCAAATATGGAAGTAAATTCACAATGGCTCAAAGATCAAGTAAGGCTCTTTCAATTTTATATTTTCCAATAAAGCAAGAAATTATAGGACAACTAGGGTCTTTATATTTCAAAGCATGAATAACACCTACTTGTTCGGCTAAAAAGGCTTTCTTTTTCACATTCAGTTTTCTCTTCATAGTGCACAGATCTTTCAAAAATTTAGCATAAGAAACAACTTGTTTAATAACATCCATCAAAGGTATATTAATTTTTACATGTTTGAAAGTTTTAAAGATTTCAAAGTTATGATTGACTTTCCTTTGTTTGGTCATTGCATGAGGAAATGAAAGTGTTGGCGAGGAATCAGTCTTTTCGTTGCAAATTTCAGATTTAACCTCTTCCTTACCCTTAAAGATTGACTCATCATCTTTCTCACAAGGTTCAAGAGTGGGTTTTTCAATAACCTTACCACTGCGAAGAGTAGTGATTGATTTGACTTGATTCATGTGTTGGCTTCTGGAACTACTTGTATTTGTATTGTATTGCCCCTTGGGATTTTATTGTGGTTGAGATAGAAACTTATCTTTCTCTTGGAAACTGAGAGCAAATGTTAATTTTGCAAGAGTATCTTTAAAATCTATCATGTTTTGAGCAAGTTGAGTATTGATTGTCTCTTGCTTTTCAATGAATGCATACAATGTTTCCTCAAGATTTCTTCTAGGAGGTGAAGCATAAGGAGGTGCATATCCATGAGAATTTTAGAGATTATAGTGTGCTTGAAACGGTGGTTATGAAGTTTGTGCATTGTTGTTATCAGTCTTCCAACTAAAATTTGAGTAATTTCTCCAACCAGGGTTGTATATTTACAAGTATGGGTTATGATTGGGCCTTTAAAAACTGTTTAAAATATAGGCTTGTTTATTGAGACATTTATTAAAAGAAGGCAAGGTTGGACAATCATTGGTTAAGTGTTATTTTGTTTCACAGATTTGACACACAATGTCTTGAATAGATTTTAATTGACCACTCTTTTTTAATTCTAGTGCCCCAACTTTTCTAGCTAAAGATGCAAACTTGTCTTGGAGGTCATGATCTTCTCTAAGGTTGTACATACCTCTACTAAATGTATGAGGTTGAGTTTTACTCGATATCTTATAAGTACCCGCAGTGTCCCAATTTTGAGCATTTTCAGCTAACAAGTCTTAGTACTTCATTGCTTCATTAAGGACTTTATCTTCAAAAGTTCCATTGCACATCAATTCAACCATTTGCCTATCTCTAGGTGTTAACCCTTCATAAAAATATGAAACCAATCTCTATGTTTGAAAACCATAATGAGGGCAAGTATTAAGCAAGTCTCGATACCTATCCCAACATTGGTAAATGTTTCTCCTGATTTTTTAGTGAAAGTGGTGATTTGTTCTTTCAAAAACTTTGTTATATGAGATGGGAAAAACTTCTTTAAAAACTGTTGTTGCATTTCATCCCAAGCACGAATAGATTCAGGTCTCAAATTTTGTAACCATGTTTTAGCTTTATCTTTTAATGAAAAAGGAAAAAGTTTTAAGCTGATAGTGTTCATGCTACAATTTAAGTTATTATAGGTGTTGCAGACCTCCTCAAATTCCTTTAAATACAGGTATGGATTTTCCGAATCTAAGCCATAAAAAGAAGGTAAAAGTTGAATAATGTCTAGTTTAAAATTAAAATGAGATGTATCAGGAGGAAAAATTATGCATGATGGTGCACTTGTTCTTGTGGGATTCATGTGGTCTCTAAATGTTCGAACACGATTATTATTATTATTCTCATTATGAAGTGATTAATTATCTTCTTCGGCTATATTTTCTAAAAATGATGAGGATACCCTACAAAGTCTACCACTTAATGTACGTGACCATACTCTAATGCATATGTAGGAATAGAATAAAAGGAAGAAGAAAACAACAGAAGAAGAAACAAGAGAAAAGAAACAAAGTTATTTATAAGAAAAGTGAAAAGAGAAAATAAAATAAATACTATAATTTGTACAAGAACTTACCTCCCCGACAACGGCGTCAAAAACTTGAAACAACCAAAAGATTGATGTCTTCTCCCGAGTGCAAGAGTGTCAAAGTAATAAATAACCTAGTAAGACCAAGGTTGAACCACATAAAGATTAATTGTATAAATTATAGATAACAATAATATAACAACAATAGTAACAACAATAATAACAATAATAATAATAATAATAATGAAGAAGAAGAAGAAGAAGAAGAAGAAGAAGAAGAAGAAGAAGAAGAAGAAGAAGTAAAGAAGAAAAAGTTGATAAGAACTTTGAGATGGAAGATTAATGTAATGATTAAACAATGATAATAACAAATGTCAAGGTTAGAGGATCCACTAATGATATGTCAAACAAGTATAGTATAAACTCTTATTATTCAATTGGAAACCACACACAAAGGAGGTTCCAATCAGATTATAGATTGTTAACATGATTACATTAGTCATCTAATTCAATTAATGCTAATACTTGTAAATCTCATCAAGCATTCATGATTATAACTTATGTTAACAACAAATCAAGTTCCTTTCATAGCTCAGGTGTCGGTTATACCATACAGTATGGGCTATGAAAGTGCCAAGCATTTGTTGTACCAAATGTTATACAACATAAATCAAGATTAATCATTTAACAAGCAAAGTATTAAAGAGTGAACAAGATAACAAATATAAAACATGTTAGTATCAAACATTAAAGTCCATATTAAGTTTACATTATACTTATTCTTACACCATTAGTGTAACCTTTTCACCTTGACATAACTAACTTAGCTAGACATAATGAAAGAAAGCAAAATAGATAAACAAAATAAGAACATAAAAGTTAACTAAGTAAAGGAAAGGAAATGAAAGGCATAAACTTAATATTAATGAAAACAAAGCATAAAAAATACAAAGAGAGAAAGGAAGAGCATGATCTTGATCTAGAAACCAAGATGCCTAAATGCATGGCAAATGCCTCCTTTTATAGGCCAAAATTGGGAACTATTGATTTGATGACTAATTGATAAGTGGGTGGCCAACTTTTGACTTGGTGACAATCCTTATCTTCTCTTGTCTGCCCAAAACGTCATTGATAACATCAAAACTGAAGCCAGTTGCA
>NW_011500879.1:25408-49249 GCF_000495115.2 Populus euphratica
AAAAAAAAAATACTAGTGTAGGTGCCCGTGCATATCTGTGGTTCAATGAATATTTTTTAACATAAAAAAAATATTAAAAAGATTCAAACTTTTTTAAAAAATACAAGAAAAATTTGAGAAACAGGTCATTCATTTGACCAAGTTTAATAAATTTAATTAATATAATAATATAATTAAAAATAGATGAAATTAATAAAATAAATTATTATCAACTAACTATATTTATATTACTCCTAAGAGAAGAAAAAAGAAAAACTAGTTAACCTTATTTGTTTGCAGGAAAATAGTTTCTTTTTAGAAAGTAAACTATTTTCTGATGTTTGGTAGTGTAACGTAAAATCTCTTTGTATTTTTTGTAATGTTTATGCTTTGCTTCCATTAATATTAAGTTTATGCCTTTCATTTCCTTTCCTTTACTTAGTTAACTTTTATGTTCTTATTTTGTTTATTTATTTTGCTTTCTTTCATTATGTCTAGCTAAGTTAGTTATGTCAAGGTGAAAAGGTTACACTAATGGTGTAAGAATAAGTATAATGTAAACTTAATATGGACTTTAATGTTTGATACTAACATGTTTTATATTTGTTATCTTGTTAACTCTTTAATACTTTGCTTGTTAAATGACTAATCTTGATTTATGTTGTATAACACTTGGTACAACAAATGCTTGGCACTTTCATAGCCCATAATGTATGGTATAACCGACACCTGAGCTATGAAAGGAACTTGATTTGTTGTTAACATAAGTTATAATCATGAATGCTTGACGAGATTTACAAGTATTAGCATTAATTGAATAAGATGACTAATGTAATCATGTTAACAATATATAATCTGATTGGAACCTCCTTTGTGTGTGGTTTCCAATTCAATAATAAGAGTTTATACTATACTTGTTTGATATACCATTAGTGGAACCTCTAACCTTGACATTTGTTATTATTATTGTTTAGTCCTTACATTAATTTTCCATCTCCAACTTCTCATCATCTTCTTCTTCTTCTCTTTCTTTATTATTATTATTATTACTACTATTATTATTATTATTATTATTATTATTATTATTATTATTATTAGTATTATTATTATTATTATTATTATTATTATTATTCTTGTTATTATTGTTATTGTTGTTATTGTTATTGTTATTGTTGTTGTATTATTGTTATTTATAATTTGTACAAATAACCTCCCTGTGGTTCGACCCCGGTCTTGCTGGGTTATTTATTACTTCGACACTCCTGCACTTGGGAGAAGACATCAATCTTTTCGTCGTGTCAAGTACTAATCAACCAACTCTTGACTTGGTGACAATCCTTATCTTCTCTTGTTTGCCTAAAACATCATTGATAACGTCAAAATTAGAACCACTTGAAAACAAAGTTGTAGGAAATTGTCTCAGCTTTCCAAGAAAAAAATAGCGATCATTTGGACTTCTAAAACTCTAGATATGGACCAAACACTAAATAGTGTTCGGGTTGTAGAACAGATTCAGACTTTTTTATTGTTGTTACAATTTGGACTTGAAAATGATCTGTTTAAATTTTGAGCTCCTCTGAAAGTTGTAGACCTATGTCTTACCTTTCCATCCATATAAAGTAGACCTAAATCTGAGATCTGCAGCTTCAGGTATGACCCAATTATTGAATAGTGTTTTGATTTGGACTGCACCAACATCTCTTTTCTAAGTTTGGTCATCTCTTTGTCCTTTCAATTTTAGTTCTTAAACTCATCAATCAATCCTTTTATTTATGTGATAGGCCTTATTTAAAATGAACATTTACCATAAATTAAAGGTATCTTATATTATTAGATATGTTATTATAAAACATGTTTTAGTTAAGGAGTTATTAATACTTTATTTGCAAAATAATGATATAAAACCTTGATAAAAATACACTTTTAAGTACTAATAAATGGTCAATATCATACTTTTAAATGCTAAATTACCAAATAATTTATAGTGTGAAGCCTTACTTACTACATATCACATTCATAATAGAGTATTATCTAAAAAATTAAATGTTCTCCCTATAAAGCATGAAACAATACAAAACCAAATCTGAATTATTTTAAAGTATGGAGGTATGTAACTTTTTATAAAATTTATGATTCTCAAAGAACAAAACTAGGACCTAGAGGTCTTAATAATGTTTTTGTTGGTTATGCAAAAAAATTCAAAGGCTTATAGACTTTTGGATTTAGAAACTAATATGATTGTTAAATCTATACATGTTGAATTTATCAAAAATATATTCATAAGTGATTTAAATGTGCAAGAACCAAATTTAAAAGTAATGACTTATGGTTCAATGTTAAATGAAAAACATAAAAAACTAGAAGTAATAGGCTCAAGTGAACCTAGAAAAAGTCAAAAAATTAGAAAAAACACATAGATACAGATTTTATTTCTATTTATTCAATTATATTTTTAATAGAAGATGATAAAAATACAGTATTGAAAAGAACACCTATAATTTTGAATATGAAAGATGATCTAAAGATATTAAGTCAAGCTATGACTTCTAGGGATGTTGTTTTTTGGAGAAAAAAAAGGGGGTAAATGATGAAATGGATTCAATGTTGTCTAACAATATATGGGTCTTAGTAGATTTATCTTCATGTTCTAAGCCAATAGGATGTAAGTGGGTGTTTAAAAGAAAATACAATATCGATAGTTCTATACAAACCTTCAAAGCAAGATTAGTTGCTAAATGTTTTACTCAAAAAGAGGGTGTTAATTATTTTGACACTTATTATCCTGTGGCAAGAATTACAATAATTAGAGTTTTATTTGTATTAACATCAATTTATAAATTGTATGTTCATCAAATGGATGTAAAGATGACTTTCCTAAATGGAGGTTTAAAGGAGGAAGTGTATATAGAGCAACTTGAGGGTTTTATACTTCTTGAAAATGAAGAAAAAGTCTATAAATTGGTAAAGTCTTTATATGATTTAAAACAAACTTAGAAACAATGGCTTGAAAAGTTTGACAAAGCAATTTTGTTGAATGGTTTTCATCATAATGCTGTTGATAAGTGTATGTATTATAAATTTATAAAAAAAAAATTGGTGTGATTATTTGTCTCTACATAGCTGACATGTTAATATTTAGTACCAATATGACTGGAATAATTAAAACCAAAAGATATCTCATTTTTATCTTTAAAATGAAAGATTTTGGTAAAGTAGATACAATCTTAAGTATCAAAGTTAAGAAACATAGTAGTGGCTATACACTTAATCAATTACATTATATTAAGAAAATGTTTGATAAGTTTAAGCATCTAAATATGAAGGAGACTCATACCCTATTTAACTATAGCATAAAGTTAAATCATTATTGTGAAAAAAACGGTATCACAACTAGAATATGCTAGTGCCATTAGAAGTCTTATGTATGTTATGCATTGTATAAGACTAGATATAGTTTTTGTTATATACAAGTTATCAAGATATACAAACAAATTGAATACAAATCATTGGAAGTTACCTATAAAGAACAATCGATTTGTGCTTGTTTTATTCTGATTTTCCAATTGTAATGGAAGGATATAGTGATGCAAGTTGGATGACTAGTTCAAGTGATAATAAATCCACATTAGGATGGATTTTCTCAGGATGGATTTTCTCACTTGAAGGAGGCGCAATATCTTAGGCATTTAAGAAACAAACATGCATCTCTCATTCTACTATGGAATCAGAATTTATTGTTATGGTTGCTGCAAGTAAAGAAGCAAAATGGCCAAGAAATATGTTATGTGATATTAAGTTGTGGCCACAATCTATGTCGGTTATTTCTTTATATCACGATAGTAAAACAACTCTCTTTCGAGCTTATAGTAACATTTACAATGGTAAGTCAAGACATATAAGCATTCGATATGGATATATTCGAGAGTTGATTAGAAATAGGGTGATCACCATTGCTATGTAAAGTTTGTGAATAATTTAGCAGATCCACTCATAAAAAGACTATCTAGAGATATTATACAGAAAACAACTAATAGAATGGGATTGAAACCCGTTATTAAAGATATCGGTAATAGAAACTCAACTTTAGATTAGTAATAAGCTCATCTCTGAGTTTAATGGGTAATAACAAGCTACTTTTAGTATTTGTTGGACACTAATAAGTAAAACCTTAGTTTGGTAGTTTTTAGTGTGTTCTATTATGTAAAGGAGGATGAACATAAGCTCTTAATGGAATTTAAAGTTCATGTTTAATGTAATGAAGACATGAATAATTCCACTTATATGAATATAGAAGTGGTGTCGTTTTAAACAAGAGTTACGGTTTTCTCTTGTAAATATTCATGAAAATAAGATATCAGCATATGACTATAATAATGTTAAACAATTGTAAACCTCTTTAAGAGTTTGAATAGTATTATATGTGGAGTATCTCTTATTCTACACCAAAAGTTTTGGTTTAATGTGTAAACATCAATAACTTTAGTAGAATTCAAGTTCTAACACTAATTGAAGATTTAAATTGCCAAATACCTTCTTGTAAATATAATTATATCAAATGAAAAGACATTCATTACAAACTAGTGGGGGATTATTGGTGTAGTTTATAAATGAATAAATAAATAAAAGATGTATATCCCACATTAAAAAGAAACACTCCCTCCTAATCTCAAAAGTGTTAGCTTTTATTATATAGTAAATTAAACCATGGTGGACAAACTATCCTATTTGGCTTCTTAATGCTATTATATGGATATTTATAATATCAAAAGATAATATTTAGAACTTGAAATTTAATATAAATAGTTATACTGTTTGATGAACAATCATATTGTTTGATGAATAGTCATATTGTTTCATAGTTATGTTTCAAAGCCTATAAAAGCGTGTTACTACATAAAAAATAAAATATATATATATATTATTTTCTTGGTCTTATCTTTTCATTCCTAGGTTTAGAGGGTTTAGATATATCCTAAAAGTGTTATCTCTATATGGGATAAATAAACACCTTAAAGATAGTGTTTTCATATCTTTAAGTCAACTCCATATTTGTTTCCATACAAAATATTTTTTTAAAAAAATAAGATTGGGCACCATGCAAACAATGAAAGAAACAGATGTAAATTCCAACATAAAAATGACATTAAACCTCAGCAAAATCTCATATAAAGAACCAAAATTAATGCAGAAGTTATGCATAAAAAGCATTGTGACAGGAATGTTAAAAACAACCAACCAAAATAATGGCATAAACATCAGCTAACCTTAATACTAGAAACAATCTAACAATAGTGAAAAGCAATATGTTCAATGCAAAATATGCTACACATGCAATACCTAAAAACTAATAGAATCTGAATGAAACAACGCCCATAAAAAATACATTAGAAAAAAACTAAACAAAGATAACAGGAGAGGTAATGGAGAGAAAAAAAAGACTGAACTGATGGTGCAACAACCAGTAGGAGAGGCAATGGAGAAAAAAAGATTAAACTGATTGTGCAACAATCGGTGGCCAAAAAGTAATGCACAACCTTGAATCTAAGAGAAACAAAAAAAATGAATAGCCTCTTTAAAACCTCAGAACTCACCCACAAGAAAAACCCTTGTTATAATGACTCTTAAGAACTAACATTTCACTAGCTAAAAAAATAATAGAAAGAAAAATCCAAAAACACTCCCAGTAGAAATTTATCACATGTATTAAGACATGCAAACCAAAAAAAAAACATTTGCTTGTAAACTAAGAAAGAGCAGGGAATTTCTATTTTTTGGTTAGACCAAAAAGAGATCACAATTTACTGCACAATAAAATCACACGTGAAGAGTACAAAATCTTGTTTTAAATAAACATGACACTATTCATTAACTAAACCACATCAGTTATTCCTATATTATAAAGAGACTCAATGTGAGAGCAAATAAGTGTAATTAATGATACCACTATTCTATTTATTTAATGTATAAATTAACAACAAATAGCTCTTTATATAGCATAACTAGCCTAAGAAAATAGCGAAAGAAAGGCTAATCAAGCCAAACCTTATGCATGTTAGTAAAAACAAGTAGCGCATAAATCTCTAATAAACTTAAACAAAATCTGCAATAATCAACCCAGTCAAGAACCTAAAGGATAAAGAAATAAAAGCCACTTAAAGGGTATACGAGCTCAAGGGACTGTTCCAATCAACAGTCTCATAAGTTTGCATAAATTGTATTTTTAATGAACAATATTTTTTATTAATTGTTAATTATAATATATCACCCAAGTTCAAATAGAGAAACTCATTAAGGAAAAAGAAAGATGCATGTGAAAAACTTAACTAGGAGGAGGTGAATTTTGCAGCTATTGTTAAAATAAATAAGAACATCGTTTTTCATTTTTATATGACACGACTAAAAGATTGATTTCTTCTCCCAAGTGCAGGAGTGTCGAAGTAATAAATAACCCGACAAAATCGGGATTGAACTAAAGGGAGGTTAATTGTACAAATTATAAACGAAAATTATAAACAACAGCAATAGTAATCACAACAACAACAACAATAATAATAGCAATAATAGTAGTGGTGGTAGTGGTGGTAGTAGTGGTAGTAATAGTAGTAACAAAGAAAGAGATGGAGAAGAAGAAAACGATGATGAGAACTTTGAGATAGAATATTAATGTAAAGATTAAACAATGATAATAACAAATGTCAAGGTTAGAGGTTCCACTAATGGTATGTCAAACAAGTATAGTATAAACTCTTATTATTCAATTGGAAACCACACACAAAGGAGATTCCAATCGGATTATAGATTGTTAACATAATTACATTAGTCATCTTATTCACTTAATGCTAATACTTGTAAATTTCGTCAAGCATTCATGATTATAACTTATGTTAACAACAAATCAAGTTCCTTTCATAGCTCAGGTGTTGGTTATACCATACAATATGGGCTATGAAAGTGCCAAGTATTTATTGTACCAAGTGTTATACAACATAAATCAAGATTAGTCATTTAACAAGCAAACTATTAAAGAGTGAACAAGATAACAAATATAAAACATGTTAGTATCAAACATTAAAGTCCATATTAAGTTTACAATATACTTATTCTTACACCATTAGTGTAACCTTTTCACCTTGACATAATAAACTTAGCTAGACATAATAAAAGAAAGAAAAATAAATAAACAAAATAAGAACACAAATAAGATAAGAGTTAACTAAGTAAAGGAAAGGAAATGAAAAGCATAAACTTGATATTACTGAAAGCAAAGCATAAATAATACAAAAAATACAAAGAGAGAAAGAAAGAGCATGATCTTGATCTGGAAACCAAGATGCCTAAATGCATGGCAAATGCCTCCTTTTATAGGCCAAAATTGAAAACTATTGATTTGATGACTAATTGATGAGTGGGTGACCAACTCTTGACTTGGTGACAATCCTTATCTTCTCTTGTCTGCCCAAAACGTCATTAATAACATTAAAATTAGAATAACTTGAAACATGAAAGTTGTAGGAAATTGTCTCAGCTTTCTTGTGTAAAAAATTCAAATCATTTGGACTTTTAGAACTCTAGATATGGGCCAAACACTAAACAGTGCTCAGGCTGGAAGATAGATTCAGACCTCTTTGCTATTGCTATAATTTGGACTTGAAAATGAAATTTTAGATCTTGGGCTCCATATGAAAGTTATAGGCCTATGTCTTACCTTTCCAATCCATATAAAGTAGACCAAAATCTGAGATCTACAGCTCCAGATATGACCCAATTACCGAACAGTGTTCCAGTTTGGATTGCACCAACATCTCTTTTCTAAGTTTGGCCATCTCTTTATCCTTTCAATTTCAATTCTTAAATTCATCAATCAATCCTTTCATTTATGTGATAGGCCTGCATTTAAAATGAATATTTACCACAAATTAAATGTATCTTATATTATTAGATACGTTATTATAAAACATGTTTTAGTTAAGGAGTTATTGATACTTCAAGTGCAAAATGATGACATAAAGCCTTGATAAAAAAATACACTTTTAAGTACTAATCACACCCCCCAACCAGCTTATTATTAGTACCTAGTAATCAAAGCGTTAAAATAAAAAAATACTTTGCAAATTTCACAAAGCAAGGTATTCATCATTCAACTTTCATTAATCTATCCAGATAAACAAACTCTCATTAAATTTATATATCTGCTCAATACCTCTTAACAAGATATTAGTAAACCTTTATTTTATATTCAATATATCAACACATAATTATGGGGTTTTTTTGGAAGAAAATAAAATGTTTGTTCTAATGTTTAAGGTTAACTTCCTTGGGTTGGAATTATTATTATTTTTTTCTTTTTTTAAATATATATACATATAACTTAAAACACCATGCATCTTTGACCCATATAATGAGCGTTTGGCTAATAATTCCCAGACCAGTTGGTCTTGAGGCATTAGGTGTTGAGACACCTCTACGAGCTCAGTAACTCGGGTCGCAAATACTGATACGTAGATAGTGCAATGTTTGATTCCTTTAAGCTTTTCTCCTCAACCCATGTAACAAGCGTTGGGCCAATAGCTTCCAAGTTAGTTGATTTTAGGGTATTAGGTGTTAAAATACCCCTTTGGGCTTAATTCCTTAGGTTAGGGAGGCTACAAAACCAAACTTATCTATATTTTTATTATCATCATTCTTCTTCTTTTTTGCTCTTTTTTTTGTTTTTCTTTTGTTTTTATTTCAAATTATATACTATCCTTTTTCCCTTAGTTGTTACCTTTAACAAAAAAACATAAATAATGTAATAATCCAATGTGCAACCCACAATCATATGTTAAAAAATGTGTGTGTAAATTAAGGTTTAAGAATACATGTTAAATGAGTATATAAGCAGAATTAAATGAGTATATAGCTACTACCCTCTCCCCTCAACCAAAACAAGGCATTTTCCTCAATGTTCTAAGGTAGAAAGATAGAGTATAGAAGATATCACCTGAAATAACGAACACTGACAAACTTGAAACACACTGAAACAAAAATAAGAAATAACAAAACATAATAATAAAACAAAAGGAAAAAAAATTACAAATAAAGACTCAAATCTAATCTAAGTTTTTTACGGCTTTCCTTAGATAACCAATTTATGCGACTCATGGAGGGATCAATTACAGGAATGAAAGATTATATTTGGTCAATCAATTGTTCAGCAGTAGTAGCAGAGATTATAATTTGTCGTGCAGAAGATGTTAGAAATTCCTGTTCCACAGCATGATCAATAAAAGACAACAACTTACCATAATAACCATTAACATTTAACATACCCATGGGTTTATGATGAATGTGCAGTTGGGCCCAAGAGGAAATATGAAAGATCTCTTCCAATATGCCTAGATCACCTAGTAAAGCAATAAAGGCATCAGCATGGTTAAACATTGCATTCATTCGAGTAGACATTGTGAAGACCTGTAGTTCATCTCTAATTGTTTTTCCAATGATGTCCCCTTGTGCTAAAGCTTCGGGGATGACTACCTCTTAAAAATGCAGCAATTGACACACCTCTCATTAACCCCAGACTGCCTCCCTCAAACACTAAATGAATCTTTCTCTCAGCGAGCACCTAACTAAGATAATTTGCTGATTCTAAAAACTCCTTTTCTTTCCCAAAACTAGATCCACCAAAAACATAAATATTTCTTATGTGATGACCTGAGGAACTTGCCATTTCTACACACTTCTATATTTGTTGAATGTATTGGTTGAGTGGAAATGAAAGAAAGGAATAGAGGATTTTATAGATGAGAAATTAAAAAGACAATCATACCACCTATATGTAGGCCAACTAGAGTCTCACACACATTCTCTCTCTCTCTCTCTTTTTATTTATTTATTTATTATATTTTTTTTGAAAAGCATGTGTATGTACAGGTAGTTGTGATTGTGGCTCAAATCTTCCCTTGGTTTTATGTCCAAGAACGACTTAAACTCCCTCTATGGGTTAGGGATAGGCTTCCCATCTAGTTTTCATAAAAATTGGAAACAGGGTCTTTTTTTTATACTTCAATCAATCAACGAATATCTTCAGGAATTCTATGATTCATTAACAATCTCAATCTTGCACATCTAGCACGGTAAATTTTTATAATCGCATTCTGAGGCAAAACGAGAAAGTACTTTTTTTAATTTTTCAAGATTAGTGTCCATTTTCAAATGAGAATTGGAAGAGAGATTCAAAGAATTGCACAAATATATACACAAATATCAGTTATTATGGGAAACTGAAAGAACTGACTTCAGTCACGAAGTACCATTGTCCACCATTTGACCGGGGTGAGAGAAACTAGCAAAAATAACTAAAAAAGAAACACAAAAACAATGTGAGAAAAACAAAATAATCAACCTTTAACTACAAGATCATTCAAACCAGTTGATTCATTTTCACTAGGAAAATTATCAAAGTAAGCTTTTAAACGATGTCCATTTTCCTTAAAAATATTGTCATTCATTAAATTCTCAATATCAAAGGCCTCATAAGGATACACATTGCTTGACCACTTTTTATGATCGGCTTGTTTTAACTCACAAGTGCACGAGTGTGCGATGTAGCAATTAACTCGGTAAGATCGAGGTCATATCCACAGAGAGCTAGATCTAGAAAATAAGCTAGGTAACAAAAAAAAAACTCAAGAGAAATTAAATTAATAATAACTTGGTTGAAAATAATTGATGGATTTGTTTTCAAAGATGAAGATGTGTAAATAGATTTTAAATGATAAGAAAAAGTAAGTCTTGGTCCAAATCAATTTTAATGGTGATGTATTAGTGATTCCTTCAAGATATATAGGATAACTCAACCTAATATCAACGATGGTGATATTAGATCGAAAGATATTACAATGAAGTTTAAAAGGATGAAGATTGATTATTGCTTGAGAATGAACAAGTACTTTCATATTAAGTAAGACATTGAATCAAGCAATCTCGATACCAAAACTAAAGTTTGTGCATAAAAATTCAAGATTATAACATTACCTAAATGGTTTCTAAAATTTCTTTGCAATAATAAATCATTCATGAAGAAAATGAGAAGATAAACATTAAGATTCATTCATATCTTAAAGAACTCACCTCAACCACCATCATCCTTGATTTGGATCCAAGAAAGAGACTAGCCAACCATGATTATATATAAGAACACTTCAATAAACATGAAATAACTTGAATCAAACTGAAATAATAAGTTTTACAAGCTAAAGAGCCAAAATCTATAAGGAAGAACACAACATAATTTCAGTAAAAATTCAGACACAAATCTGATGCTAACTTTGGACAGCAATTTAGACCCTCCTAGAAGCCTTTTTGCGAGATGTCTATTAGAGACATATTTATTGGAAATTTTGTCACCTTTCCAGATCATTAAAGAATAGCTCATTTGGACACCTAAGTCAAAAGTTATGGGTAAAACACTAAAAGATGTTCTGAAAAATCAAATCAGGCCACCTTTGCAACCACTTTGGTGCACGTTTTTCTTCCTCATTTATGAGCTGTCTCTTTCTTCTTTTTGACCCAAAATAATGTAACAATGTCCCCTCCAGCTTTCCATCCACGTGCTTGCCTTCTTGGATCAATGGATTACCCAAAATAAATCAATTGTTATTTGTTGTGTGGACATGTAAGATCATAGATTGTGCTTGGGCTGATTTGAAGGTTGATTTGGGACTGAATTTAAGCATCAAATAAGGATACAAATGTACCTATTATTTGGGCTAAGATTGACATTGAAACCTTGAGTGTTTAATGGTTGAAGTTTGTACACAACAAAAGGCAAGTTTGGGCTTGAAATAGATCATATGATATTCTTTTCTAGAATTGGAATAGAATTGATTTTTGGGGCAAATTTGAAGCACTTATTTGAACCAAGATTTGCTTCAATCTTCAACTAAATGTCTCTTCAATTCTTTGTTCTGAATTCTGATGTTGAATTTTTCTGAATTAATTCATTTAAGCTCCAAAAACCTATCGAAACATTAAAAGAAACTTCATTACTAAAAAGCACATCAATTATTATAAAAACAACCAAATAAAAACAATAAATACATATGTAAAATAAGAGACTTAATGACACTTTTGATGCACAATCACACCTCCCAACTTAGATTTTGCTAGTCCTCAAGCAAAACAAAACATAAAACCTTTGAAATAAAATAATAATAATAACAACCATAATTAGGCTCGATTCATCACACTTGAAGGACATATCATGCAAACATTGGTATCTTTAACTTAGTGTACACAATAGCAAATAAAGAAAGATAAACATACTCACATTCTCTAAATCAAACATCCATACAAAATTTCCAAATTCAGTCATATTTATCATGCAACCAACATAATTGATCCATACGAAAACTCAACTTGTAATCTTCCCTTCTCACCAACACAAACAAGGTAGCAAACTAGAGAAATATATATATATATATATTCTTCTTCTTTTTTAAAGATATGATTTATTCTTTGTCTTTAAGTAGTCACTTCTCTTTTGACGCGTATACAAACATTTGTGATGAATACCCCTAGTTACTAAGCAACTCAAAACATTGGAGTAGATAGAATTTTGTACACATTTATTTATTTATTTGTGTAATAATTATTACTCTATTTACTTAAACCTTGGTTAGGACTAGATCAAAAGGGATAATCACAAGTAAAGCATCATACTCATCTTTCATGTATAATCACACAACTCACATAACTTTTACAAGGAAAGATGTACTTCAGTAATCTTAAAAAAAAAAGTATGTTATATCTTGCTTTATAAGATATTATCTATCTCAAATTAAAGCATGCAATGTTCAACACAATAATGAATCCAGCAATGTAATGATGATCCTAAACAAGTCTCATTCACATATGAATGCATTTTTTTTTTTAACAAGCATGGTTATCTCAAGCATTCAATATAATGAAATATCTAAAATTAAGTTTTACATTATCCTTAATGTAAAAAAAGAAAGAGAAGAAAAGTATGAAGAGTAGAAAATTGTTACTCCCCTTTTGTTTTCAAGGATGAATGTCTGATTGAATTGGGCATGAGCTGACTTCTTGCTTGATTTTTTTTTTTTAACCTGCATATCACAACTAAAAGAAAACATTAATTTTTTTTTTGAAAATAAAGAACCTCGCACCCCCCCAACTTAAAATAATGCATTGTCCCGAATGCATGAACAAGAAAATATAAGAGATGGAAGAAAGAAAAAAATAAAAATGAAAAATAAAAATAAAAACTCATTACTTCTGATCCTACAATGGTATTGGATCTTCAAGATCCAATGTCTCAACTTCAGCCACAATGTTTTCAAGATAATGTTTCAATCGATGACCATTTACTTTGAAAATATTTCCATTCTTAGGATTTTCTACCTCAAATGCACCATGCTCAGATATGGATTTAATCACAAATGGACCAATCCATTTTGTCCTCAACTTTCCACGAAAAAGATGTAATCGTGAATTATACAAGAGAACCTTTTAACCAACATGAAAGGATTTTCTAAGAATATGTTTATCATGCAAAGTTTTCATCTTATGTTTTGAAATTTTTGCATTTTCAAATGCATCATTTCTCAACTCCTCTAATTCATCCAATTGAAGCTTTCTATTTTTGCCAACCTTATTTTCATTGTCATTGAATTACTAGATGACCCAATATGCATGGTGCTCAATCTCAACAGGGAGATGACAAGGCTTTCCATAAACTAGCCTATAAGAAGACATTCCTAAAGAGGTCTTATAAGTAGTGCGATATGCCCACAAAATATCAACTAGTCTGTGGGTGATAGGGGGTACTAACCTTGTGAATTACACCATATTTTCTCATCAAAATCCCAACGGGCTTGTTACAAAAATATTTCCCCCCATCACTAATCATAGCCCGAGGCATGCCAAAACGAGAGAAAATATTTTCTTTCAAGAATTTGACCATAACTCAATGGTCATTGGTTCGAGATGCAATGGCCTCCACCCATTTAGACACATAATCAACAACTACAAGGATGAATTGGTAACCAAATGAACTTGGAAAAGGTCCTATGAAATCAATCCCCCAACAATCAAATATTTCCAAAACAAGGATGGGGTTAAGGGGCATCATGTTACGCCTAGTGAGGCTACATAGTCGTTGGCATCGGTCACATGCAACACAGAAGCCATGGACATCTTTAAACATTGTGGGCCAATAAAAACCACACTGCAAGATTTTGACAATGGTTTTCTTGGAAGAGAAATGGCTACCACAGGCTAATGCATGACAAAAATTGATGACACTTGGAATTTCATGATCAGGGATGCACCGCCTAATAATTTGGTCAGGACAGTATTTAAATAGGTAGGGGTCATCCCAAAAAAAGGTGTGCACATTACGCAAGAATTTTTGTTTGTCAAGTTTAGACCAATGAGAAGGAATCTGACTGTGGCTAGGTAATTTGCTATGTTAGCATACCATGGAGAACCAATGTAGGAGACAGTACCTACACAAAATAAATTTTCATCAGCAAAGAGTTCATTTATTGGAGATTCATCTATTATGGTCTCATAGCTTAAAAGACAAGACAAATGATCAGCCACTACATTCTCTACTCCCTTTTTATCTCGAATTTCAAGTTTAAACTCTTGGAGTAAGAGGATCCATCGAATCAAACGTGGTTTGGCATCTTGTTTTGTGAGCAAATATTTCAATGCTGCATGATCAATAAAAACAATAACAAGAGATCCAACCAGATAAGACCTAAACTTGTCTAATGCAAAGACCACAGCTAAGAGTTCTTTTTCAGTTGTAGTGTAATTCAATTGAGCATCATTTAAAGTCTTGCTAGCATAATAAATGACATGAGGCTTCTTATCTTTTCTTTGCCCTAAAACAGCCCCTACTGCAAAATCACTAGCATCACACATCAGTTCAAATGGTAAAGACCAATCAGGAGCTTGCATGAGGTGCAGTTGTTAACAAACCTTTAAGCTTTTCAAAAGCTTCTTAACATTTTGATGTCCAATCAAATTAGACATCTTCTAACAATAAGTTACACCATGGTTTGGAAATGGTATTAAAAGAATGAATGAATCTTCGATAAAAACCAGCATGTCCTAAAAAGGATCTCACATCTTTCACAGTCCTAAGGGTAGGTAATTTTTGAATGATTTCCACTTTTGACTTATCTACCTCTATTCCTTTTGAAGAGATAATGTGACCTAAGACAATGCCATATGTCACCATAAAATTACACTTCTCCCAATTGAGTACAAGTTTGCTCTCTTCACATCTTTCAAGGACTTTTTCTAAATGCATTAGACACAACTCATAAGAATCCCTATAAATTGAAAAATCATCCATGAAAAATTCCAAAAAATTTTCCACCATGTCACTAAAGATACTCATCATGCACCTTTGAAAAGTGGCTGGTGCATTACACAAGCCAAAGGGCATTCTTCTATAAGCATAAGTACCAAAAGGACAAGTGAAAGTGGTTTTTTCTTGGTCTTCTAAGGAAATCTCAATTTGGTTGTAACCTGAGTATCCATTAAGAAAATAATAAAAAGCTCTTCCGGCTATTCTTTCAAGCACTTGGTCTAAAAATGGAAGCGAAAAATGGTCTTTCCTAGTCACCATGTTCAATTTACGATAATCAATGCACATACGCCATCCAGTTTGGATTCTAGTTGGTACTAGCTCATTATTTTTATTCTTCACTACCGTAACTCCAGATTTTTTAGGGACAACTTGGGTTGGACTAACCCATTTTGAGTTTGCAATAGAGTAAATGATACCTGCATCAAGTAGCTTAAGCACTTCACCTCTCACTATTTCCTTCATGTTTGGGTTCAATCGTCTTTGCATTTGCCTCACAGATTTAGTCTCTTCTTCAAGATAGATTCTATATGTACATAAAAGAGGGCTAATTCCTTTCAAGTCAGTAATTATCCACCCAATTGCTTTCTTGTGTTTTCTCACCACTCTCAAAAGTTTTTGTTCTTGCTCTATGCTAAGTTTTGATGAGATCACAATAGGATATGATTCATCTTCCCCTAGAAATGCATACTTAAGATCACTCGGTAAAGGTTTGCTTTTTGGTTTATAAGGCTGGACAAGAGATGCCTCAACTTTCACTTGGGGTGAAATCAAAGGCTCAAACAAGGGGGTCCATTGACCTATTGACATAATAGGCATTGGATCTAGATAAGTCTCGAGTTCTCTTACTTCCTCATCAACATATTCCAAAGAACAAAATCTTTCATCATGAATTAATGTTCTCTCTAATGGATCCTTGATCCACACTCTCTCAAAGTGTTCTTAACAAACTGTTTGGATCAAATCTACCTCTCTAATATCCTCATGTTCCCCAATTTGTTTGGAGACATTGAATATGTTCATCTCCACAGTCATATTCCCAAAAGACAATTTCATCACCCCATTCCTATAGTTAATTAAGGCATTGGATGTAGCTAGGAAAGGTCTCCCTAAGATGATTAAGATGGGAGCATTAGAACCTTGAATTGGTGTGGTATCTAACACTATAAAATCAACAGGAAAGTAGAATTTATTTACTTGGACCAACACATCCTCAACGATACCCCTGAGAATCTTGATTGACCTATCAGCTAATTGAAGGGTGATTCGAGTAGGCTTGATTTCTCCTAAACCTAATTGTTCGTAAACTGTGTAGGGTATTAAATTCACACTTGCTCCTAAATCCAACAAAGCTTGATCTATCTTATGACTTCCAATAATGCATGAAATTGTAGGACAACCAAGATCTTTGTATTTGGGAGGGGTCTTAAACTGGATGATGGCACTAGCATGTTCAGTCAGAAAGGCTTTTTCTTTCACATTCAATCTCATTTTAATTGTGCATAAATCCTTAAGAAACTTTGCATAAGAAGGAACTTGTTTAATTGCATCAAGGAGTGGAATATTGACTTTTACTTGTTTGAACAATTCATAGATTTCTGAGTTCATAAGATCTTGTTTAGGTTTCCCTAACCTTTGTGGAAATGGTGCTCTAGGAACAAATTCTAAATCACTCATTTTGACTCCAATTTTTCTTGAATCATCTCCTTTCTCACTCATCTCTTTCTCATTTATCTCACCTTCTTTGTCACTCAAACTCTCATTTGTCACTTGTGTTTTGATTCCCTCTTCACTTTCCCTAGATTTCTCCTCCACAATACCTTTAGGAATCCTAAAACCTACACCTTTGTCAACAATCTTTCCACTTCTAAGGGTAGTGATGGCTTGGACTTGTTCATGGTTTGAAGGTTCACTAGGTGAGGATTCACTCATGTGTACCTGACCTCTAGGATTGGGCATTGGTTGAGCTGGGATTTTTCCCTTCTCTTGAATGCTTAGTGATTGAGTCAACTTAGTTAGTTGACTTCGAATGTCATCTAAGGTCCTATTGGTCTGGTCTTGGAATTTGTAAACTTGGTTGTTGATTCCTCCTTGCGTTTGCATGAATTGTTGAAGAGTATCCTCTAAGGATCTCTTATGAGGTGGTTGGTATGTGTTATGTGTGGGAGCATGAAATGGTTGGGGTGGAGGTTGAAATGTTTGAGGTACTGAAGAGCCCTCATTTCTCCATCCAAAATTTGGGTGGTTCCTCCATCCAGGATTATAGGTCTCAGAGTAGGGATTGCCTACTTGGTTTGGAAATGGCTTTCTAACATTACTTGAATCAGAAGTTTGGCCATATAGCACTTCCTTGAAGGCTGGAATGGTAGGACACTCAGTTGTCCTATGCCCTTTGCTCTCACAAACAACACAACTTTCCTCTTGTTGTTCACTTATGACATGCACTTTTTTAATCTCAAGAGACTCTACTTTCCTAGCCAATGAGGCTAATCTAGCATTGAGGTCATCAGTCTCTTTCAATTGAAACTTCCCACTTGAATGAGAAATGGTGTTTCTAGACTCAACATGAACTGGGAGAGAAGTCTCCCATTGCTTTGTGTTTTCAGCCAATTGATCAAAAAAATCAAAGGCCTCACTTGGTTCTTTGTCATAAAACTCACCATTACACATGGTTGACACTAGCTTTTTAAAATCTGCGGTAAGAGAGTCATAAAAGAAACTCACTAACCTCCACATCTCAAAACCATGATGAGGGCATGCATTTAACAAGTCTTTGAACCTTTCCCAAGCTTGGTGAAATGACTCATTTGGACTACAAGAAAAATTCATCATTTGACGTTGTAAGGCTGCTGTCCTATGAGTGGGGAAGTATTTTTTCAAAAATTCAGCTTGCATTTCTCTCCATGTACCTATAGACCTAGGACGCAAGGAGTTTAGCCAAAGCTTGGCTTTATCCTTTAGAGAGAATGGGAACAATTTAAGCCGAATGGTTTCCTCGGTGCATGTTCTATCAATAAAAGTATTACATACCTCTTCAAAGTCTTTAATGTGTATGTATGGATTTTCAGAATCCATACCATGAAATGTGGGAAGAAGTTGAATCATGCCCGGTTTCAAATTGAAAGCTTGTTGGTTAAGAGGTAAGATAATACACGAAGGTGTACTTTGTCTAGCCGGGTGAAGATACTCTCTAAGAGTTCGAAAATTAGGTTGATCATTGAATTGTGGAGGTCCATTACCTTGAACACTCCCTTCACCCTCTACATCTTCAACATTAGCCATGATAAAATAATAATAATAATAATAATAATATAACAATTATATGAATATGAAAGGAAAGGAAAGAAAAAAAATGCAAATAAAAGTAATAGCTCAAAAATAAAAATACAACAAATTAAGAAATTCACTCTCCAACTAATAAGCACTATTAACAACAATAAACATTAAAAGATAATTATAAGAAGCTTGAATAAAAAGGCGGTGATACCGGCCAAGCACTTTAGACAATAAATAAAAACAATATCAACCAAATAAAATGAAATAAACAAGAAAAATATTAGCAACTAATAAGAATAGAAAATAAAAGAAAAATGGTTGAACCAACCAAAATCCAACAATTAATAGTCCAATATCCAAAACGTTAAGGTCAAATTTTTTTTAGGCGGTAAAACCAACCACTTGATTTGTTTTTTAATTTTTTTTTAGGCGGTAAAACCAGCCACTTGATTTGTTTTTTAATTCCAAATGAACTTGGAAAAGGTCCCATGAAATCAATCCCCCAACAATCAAATATTTCCAAAACAAGGATGGGGTTAAGGGGCATCATGTTACGCCTAGTGAGGCTACCTAGTCGTTGGCATCGGTCACATGCAACACAGAAGGCATGAACATCTTTAAACATGGTAGGCCAATAAAAACCACACTGCAAGATTTTGGCAATGGTTTTCTTGGAAGAGAAATGCCCACCACAGGCTAATGCATGACAAAAATTAATGACCCTTGGAATTTCATGATCAGGGATGCACCGCCTAATAATTTGGTCAGGACAATATTTAAATAGGTAGGGGTCATCCCAAAAAAAGGTGCGCACATTGCGCAAGAATTTTTGTTTGTCAAGTTTAGACCAATGAGAAGGAATCTGACTTGTGGCTAGGTAATTTGCTATGTCAGCATACCATGGAGAACCAATGTAAGAGACAGTACCTGCACAAAATAAATTTTCATCAGCAAAGAGTTCATTTATTGGAGATTCATCAATTATGGTCTTATAGCTTGAAAGACGAGACAAATGATCAGCTACTACATTCTCTACTCCCTTTTTATCTCGAATTTCAATGTTAAACTCTTGGAGTAGGAGGATCCATCGAATCAAACGTGGTTTGGCATCTTGTTTTGTGAGCAAATATTTCAATGCTGCATGATCAGTGAAAACAATAACAAGAGATCCAACCAAATAAGACCTAAACTTGTCTAATGCAAAGACCACAGCTAAGAGTTCTTTTTCAGTTGTAGTGTAATTCAATTGAGCATCATTCAAAGTCTTGCTAGCATAATATATGACATGAGGTTTCTTGTCTTTTCTTTGCCCTAAAACAGCCCCAACCGCAAAATCACTAGCATCACACATCAGTTCAAATGGTAAAGACCAATCAGGAGCTTGCATGATTGGTGCAGTTGTCAACAACCCTTTAAGCTTTTCAAAAGCTTCTTGACATTTTGATGTCCAATCAAATGGGACATCTTGTGACAACAAGTTACACAATGGTTTGGCAATGGTACTAAAAGAATGAATGAATCTTCGATAAAAACCAGCATGTCCTAAAAAAGATCTCACATCTTTCACAGTCTTAGGGGTAGTTAATTTTTGAATGACTTCCACTTTTGACTTATCTACCTCTATCCCTTTTGAAGAGACAATGTGACCTAAAACAATGCCATGTGTCACCATAAAATGACACTTCTCCCAATTGAGTACAAGATTGCTCTCTTCACACCTTTCAAGAACTTTTTCTAGATTCATTAGACACAACTCATAAGAATCCCCATAAACTGAAAAATCATCCATGAAAACTTCCAAAAAATTTTCCACCATGTCACTAAAGATACTCATCATACACCTTTGAAAAGTGGCTGGTGCATTACACAAACCAAAAGGCATTCTTCTATAAGCATAGGTACCAAAAGGACAAGTGAAAGTGGTTTTTTCTTGGTCTTCTAAAGAAATCTCAATTTGGTTGTAACCTGAGTATCCATCTAGAAAACAATAGAAAGCTCTTCCAGCTACTCTTTCAAGCACTTGGTCTAAAAATGGAAGCGGAAAATGGTCCTTCCTAGTCACCATGTTCAATTTACGATAATCAATGCACATACGCCATCCAGTTTGGATTCTAGTTGGTACCAGCTCATTATTTTCATTCTTCACTACCGTGACTCCAGATTTTTTTGGGACAACTTGGGTTGGACTAACCCATTTTGAGTTTGCAATAGGGTAAATGATACCTGCATCAAGTAGCTTAAGCACTTCACCTCTCACTACTTCCTTCATGTTTGGGTTCAATCGTCTTTGCATTTGCCTCACAGATTTAGCCTCTTCTTCAAGATAGATTCTATGTGTACATAAAAGAGGGCTAATTCCTTTCAAGTCAGTAATTTTCCACCCAATTGCTTTCTTGTGTTTTCTCACCACTCTCAAAAGTTTGTGTTCTTGCTCTATGCTAAGTTTTGATGAGATCACAATAGGATATGATTCATCTTCCCCTAGAAATGCATACTTAAGATCACTCGGTAAAGGCTTCCTTTCTAGTTTATCAGGCTGGACAAGAGATTCCTCAACTTTCACTTGGGGTGAAATCAAAGGCTCAAATGATGGGGTCCATTGACCTATTGACATAATAGGCATTGGATCTAGATAAGTCTCGAGTTCTCTTACTTCCTCATCAACACATTCCAAAGAACAAAATCTTTCATCATGAATTAAAGTTCTCTCCAATGGATCCTTGATCCACACTCTCTCAAAGTGTTCTTGACAAACTGTTTGGATGAAATCTACCTCTCTAATGTCCTCATGTTCCCCGATTTGTTTGGAGACATTGAATATGTTCATCTCCACAGTCATATTCCCAAAAGACAATTTCATCACCCCATTCCTACAGTTAATTAAGGCATTGGATGTAGCTAGGAAAGGTCTCCCTAAGATGACTGGGATGGGGGCATTAGAACCTTGAATTGGTGCGGTGTCTAACACTACAAAATCAACAGGAAAGTAGAATTTATCTACTTGGACCAACACATCCTCAACGATACCCCTAGGAATCTTGATTGACCTATCAGCTAATTGAAGGGTGATTCGAGTAGGCTTGATTTCTCCTAAACCTAATTGTTCGTAAACAGTGTAGGGTATTAAATTCACACTTGCTCCTAAATCCAACAAAGCTTGATCTATCTTATGACTTCCAATAATGCATGAAATGGTAGGACAACCAGGATCTTTGTATTTGGGAGGGGTCTTAAACTGGATGATGGCACTAGCATGTTCAGTTAGAAAGGCTCTTTCTTTCACATTCAATCTCCTTTTGACTGTGCATAAATCCTTAAGAAACTTTGCATAAGATGGAACTTGTTTAATTGCATCAAGGAGTGGAATATTGACTTTCACTTGTTTGAACAATTCATAGATTTCTGAGTTCATAAGATCTTGTTTAGGTTTCCCTAACCTTTGTGGAAATGGTGCTCTAGGAACAAATTCTAAATCACTCATTTTGACTCCAATTTTTCTTGAATCATCTCCTTTCTCACTCATCTCTTTCTCATTTATCTCACCTTCTTTGTCACTCAAACTCTCATTTGTCACTTGTGTTTTGATTCCCTCTTCACTTTCCCTAGATTTCTCCTCTATAATACCTTTAGGAATCCTAAAACCTACACCTTTGTCAACAATCTTTCCACTTCTAAGGGTAGTGATGGCTTGGACTTGTTCATGGTTTGAAGGTTCACTAGGTGAGGATTCACTCATGTGTACCTGACCTCTAGGATTGGGCATTGGTTGAGCTGGGATTTTTCCCTTCTCTTGAATGCTTAGTGATTGAGTCAACTTAGTTAGTTGACTTCGAATGTCATCTAAGGTCCTATTGGTCTGGTCTTGGAATTTGTAAACTTGGTTGTTGATTCCTCCTTGCGTTTGCATGAATTGTTGAAGAGTATCCTCTAGGGATCTCTTATGAGGTGGTTGGTATGTGTTATGTGTGGGAGCATGAAATGGTTGGGGTGGAGGTTGAAATGTTTGAGGTACTAAAGAGCCCTCATTTCTCCATCCAAAATTTGGGTGGTTCCTCCATCCAGGATTATAGGTCTCAGAGTAGGGATTGCCTACTTGGTTTGGAAATGGCTTTCTAACATTACTTGAATCAGAAGTTTGACTATATAGCACTTCCTTAAAGGCTGGAATGGTAGGACACTCAGTTGTCCTATGCTCTTTGCTCTCACAAATAACACAACTTTCCTCTTGTTGTTCACTCATGACATGCACTTTTTTAATCTCAAGAGACTTTACTTTCCTAGCCAATAAGGCTAATCTAGCATTGAGGTCATCAGTCTTTTTCAATTGAAACTTTCCACTTGAATGAGAAATGGTGTTTCTAGACTCAACGTGAACTAGGAGAGAAATCTCCCATTAGTTTGTGTTTTCAGTCAATTGATCAAAAAAATCAAAGGCCTCACTTGGTTCTTTGTCATAAAACTCACCATTACACATGGTTGACACTAGCTTTTTAAAATCTGCGGTAAGAGAGTCATAGAAGAAACTCACTAACCTCCACATCTCAAAACCATAGTGGTCGTATGCATTTAACAAGTCTTTGAACCTTTCCCAAGCTTGGTGAAATGACTTATTTGGACTACAAGAAAAATTCATCATTTGACGTTGTAAGGCTGTTGTCCTATAAGTGAGGAAGTATTTTTTCAAAAATTCAGCATGTATTTCTCTCCTTATACCTATAGACCTAGGACGCAGAGAGTTTAGCCAAAGCTTGGCTTTATCCTTTAGAGAGAATAGAAACAATTTAAGCCGAATAGTTTCTTCAAAGCATGTTCTATCAATAAAAGTATTACATACCTCTTTAAAGTCCTTAATGTGTATATATGGATTTTCAGAATCCATACCATGATATATGGAAAGAAGTTGGATCATGCCCGGTTTCAAATTGAAAGCTTGTTGGTTAAGAGGTAAGATAATACACGAAGGTGTACTTTGTCTAGCCGTGCCCGGTTCAAATTGAAAGCTTGTTGGTTCCAAGGCAAGAAAATACACAAAGGTGTACTTTGTCTAGCTGGGTGAAGATACTCTCTAAGAGTTCAAAAATTAGGTTGATCATTAAATTGTGGAGGTCCATTACCTTGAACACTCCCTTCACCCTCTACATCTTCAACATTAGCTATAATGAAATAATAATAATAATAATAATAATAATAATATAACAATT